>NW_019949244.1:0-11803 GCF_002910315.2 Salvelinus sp. IW2-2015 | reverse complement strand
GTTGGTTTGTGTGTGTGTGTGTGTGTGTGTGTGTGTGTGTGTGTGTGTGTGTGTGTGTGGTGTGTGTGTGTGTGTGTGTGTGTGTGTGTGTGTGTGTGTTGTGGTGTGTGTGTGTGTGGTAGAAGGGGGGCTACTGCGTGGGTGGGGGGGTGTTATGGGGGCTGTCGACAGCAGGGGAAATGGGGGGTGTTATGTGTTACGCTTGTCAACACAGGGGATGGAGAGAGAGAGAGGGGGGAAGAGAGAGATATATAGAGAGAGTGAGGGGAAGAGGAGATATATAGAGGAGTGAGGGGGAAAGAGAGAGATATATAGAGAGAGAGGGAAAGAGAGAGAGAGCGAGAGAGGGGAAGAGAGATATATAGAGAGAGCGAGGGAAAGAGAGAGAGCGAAGGAAAGAGAAGAGATACATAGAGAGAGAGCGAGGAAGAGATATATATATATATATAGAGAGAGAGAGAGAGATATATAGAGAGAGTGAGAGAGAGAAAGGAATATATATATAGAGATATATATGAGAGAGATATATATATAGACGAGAGAGATATGTATATATAAATATATAAGAGAGAGAGATATATGAAGAGGATATATATATAGAGAGAGAGAGATATATGAAGAGAGATATATATATAGAGGAGAGATATATATATCTAGAGAGGGAGTATATATATATTATATATTCTAGATGGATGCGGAGGCCAGCCATGTCAGAGAAACAGAGAGGAGTAGAAGGACAAAGAAGGGGAGGACTGTCACCCAGGGGATGAATAGTGGCTGGTGGACTGAGCGGAGGAGGCGGAGTCAGGTTAATACCCAGCCAGGTCACCCATGATACATGTCAGTATTCGACGTCCATCCATGTCTGAGAACGTCGGGAGATGACATGGAAACCGGCCACTAGGGGCAACCARGAGGCTGTTAGATTCAACTAGGTTTTGCTTTTGTTAACCAGTTAGAACTGTGACGTTTGGAACAACATCTAATTCTGATGTGAGACTGAGAGCTGGTAGCAACAGACAGTAGTCATCATACCATAGGGTCAAGGTTCCTTCCTGTCTGTCTGAAGATCACCTAGACCTCCACTCTGTCTCCTTCTCTCCATCTCTCTCTTCCTTTATCCCTCTGTCTTTTCATAACTTGTGCTTCCTTCCTCCATCTCTCCTTCCCTTGTTTGCAGCTCCTCTAATAGTCYCTGGATCAGATCGTCTCGGGACCAGAAGAAACCGTGTAACACTGACAGGAGATGAGTGAGCTGGCTGGGTGGTGCACTGTGGGAAAGCATTTACCGGCCGCCCTGTCCTCCCCCCGGCAACACGCCTCGGCAACGGGCGCCGGAGATGAGAAGTGACGGAGGAGCGGCGATGTAATTTGAGAGCGAGCGACGGCGCGGGGGAGAGAACGAGAGAGGGGGAGAGAGAGAGAACGAGCAGAGCGGAGCGGAGCACAACAGAGAGAGAGAGAGTGACAGATTGGAAGAGAAGGATAGGGAGGAGGAGGGAGAGGGGGAAGGCTGCCGACAGATAAACGAGGGGAGCGGCACGAGGTTCCTTTCCTCAGCGCTGATTTGAATAATGAGAGACTTTAATTTTCCCCTAACCCCTCCCTCCTCCTACACCCTCTCCTCTCCTTCATTGTGCCACACTCTAATTGCCTGCCTGCCTGCCTGCGTGTGTGTGTGTGTGTGTGTGGTGTGCGTGCGTGTGTTTCGTGCGTGTGCGCGCGCATGTTTGTGTGTGAATGGATTGACAGAGTGACAGAGAGAGAGAAAGAACTTTGTGTGTGTGAGTATCCACGAGGAGGTGTGGTGTGTGTGTGTGTGTGTGCGTGTGTGTGTGTGTGTGTGTGTGTGTGTGTGTGGTGTGTGTGTGTGTGTGTGTGTGTGTGTGTGTGTGGTGTGTGTGTGTGTGTGTGTGTGGTGTGTGGTGTGTGTGTCACAGAAGTATAAACATTACAGTGTGATGACTCAGTATTTGTGTCAGAGGGACTACCATATAATTACAGGTATGTCAGCACTATTGAACTCTCTCTCTCTCTCTCTCTCTCTCTCTCTCTCCTCTCTCTCTCTCTCTCTCTCTCTCTCTCTCTCTCTCTCCTCTCTCTCTCTCTCTCTCTCTCTCTTCTCTCTCTCTCTCTCTTCTCTCTCTCTCTCTCTTCTCTCTCTCCTCCTCTCTCTCTCTCTCGTCTTCTCTCTCCTCTCTCTCTCTCTCTCTCGTTCTCTCTCTCTCTCCTCTCTCGTTTCTCTCTCTCTCTCTCCTCTCTTCTCATCTTCTCCATCTCTTCTCTCTCATCTCTCTCTCTCTCTCTCTCTCTCCTCTCTCTCATTCTCTCTCTCTTCTCTTCTCTCTCTTCTCTCTCTCTCCTCTCTCTCTCTCTCTCTCTTTCTCTCTCCTCTCATCTCTCCCTCTCTCTCCTCCATTTCTCGCTCTCGTCCCACTCTCTCTCTCCTCTCTCTCCGTCTCTCCCCTCTCCTCTCTCTCCTCTCTCTCTCTCTCTCTCTCTCTCTCTCTCTCCTCTCTCTTCTTCTCTCTCTCTCTTCTCCCTCTCTCTCTCTCTCTCTCTCTGTGTATGTGTGTCCCCACCTCTTCTGTCACTCATGTCAAAGCTTGGTGCAAGTGGTCCTCCACTGCCTTCAGTGCCTTACATGTAAATGCTTCTAATAGGAATGTGCACTCACCTCTCTAAAACGTCTGCTTGCTAATACGGCACTGCGTATGGGGATGTTTGAGCTGCGGTGTGTGTCTTGGAGCCATGAGGGAAAGAGTAAGTTAGATGAGGTTTGTGTGGTGTGGGCGTGTGGGTGGGTCGTGTGGGTGAAAAGGGTCTGGCTAAGAGGTCCCAAAAGGACAGGTAGTGTGGTGTTGCCGTGCATGCTGTGTTACTGTAAGACACACAGAGAAATAAACACATGCTTCTGCATCAGTTATAGAAATATGGACTGCTACATCCATGTACAAACTGTGTGTGTGTGTGTGTGTGTGTGTGTGCACCAATGCATGTGTGTGTTTGAAGAGGCAGTGGGGTGTTTTTCCTTTGTACTGAGGCAGTTATACACACACACACCGTCCCCTATGTCGTAATTCAGGTCAGAATGCCATGGAGTCTCCTCTCCTACAGGGGGTAACAAGGCTGGCTAGCGCCCCTAAGTGGATGACGTTATTATTGCACATCTGAGCGGCGCAGGGCAGTTAAAAAATGCATGGCTCGAGAGAGCAGTACTCTGAGGGTCAGTACAGTGAGGGCCGTGAGGGGAAGGAGAGAACAGAAGAAAAAAAACGCAGTCAGGACCCAGAGAGGAAATTAATTGTCCATTCTCTGGAGCTTTAGTTAGTTAGTGTTCCCTCCTTCTGCCAGAGGCTCGCTAGAGCGAGAGCTCATTCTCTTTCTGACTCTCTAACTCACTCACACACACACATGTAAGTTAACAAGTATGCACACACACACTCTCTCCTTTGCACATTCAGTATAAAACCACACACACACACACACACAAAGACACACACCCCTCCCTCGTTCAGTGAGCGAGAGGGCTGGGAGCTGAGTGCGTTGGTTTGCGGGCGCTGGATCAGAGGGCTCTTTGTGCTAGATGAAAGGATCTGGGAGGATAGCAGCCAAGGCCAGGTCTCTCATTGTACTGTCCTAGTCATGCAAGAGACACTCCGAGAGAGCTCTGCTCTGATCTGTTCTGCTCGGCTCTGTTTTAACTCTGTGCTCCACTCGCCTGCCTGGGAGAGCTGGCAGAGGCAGAGTCACACACACAGAAACGCACCCACACACACGCATGCACACACACAGAAACACACACACCCACACACACAGAAACACACACACCCACACACATGCCCACACATACAGAGAATGACATACACTGACTCACACAAGAGCAGGCCCAGCCTCGCTCTCTCACTCTCACACAGGCACAGTCCCTCAYTCACACAGCCGCTGTCAACGCAAAACCATTAGCATTAGCGTCAGGGAATGAAACTTCTCTTCTTCCCTCCTCCCCTCCTCTCCTGTGGCTGTTGTGATCCTTTACACAAAGGTACGTGAAATAAATGGGCTGATTAATGACAAAGAGCCTCACAGCCAGTGGCTCCAATGCAGGGGCAGATTACACACTGGGAATTACACTCACACACACACACACACACACACTCTCACACACATGACACACACACACACACACTCTCACACACATGACACACACTCACACACACTCACACACACATGACACACACACATACTGTATCTCTGTCTCTCTCTCTCTTCATCTCTTGTTGTTAGTAATCAGTCCGTTTAATGAACGTAGCCGCTCACTCCCCTGTCAACCCGGGCCAACTCTATGGGGATTAGGACTGCTCTGGGACCTGCCTTTGATTGGCAGCCTCTGTGGCGGGGCGGTGCAGCCTGGGCTTTGAACACTGATTTGAGACCTGCGCCCCCGCTCAGCGCAGCAGCCCTTCGTAATTCCTCAGGCTTTTATCCCGCTGTGGAGCGCCTCTCGGAACACCACGCAGAACACTGGAGAGGGAGCGCTGATGGATTCCCCCACTGATTGGAAGAGAGGAGAGGGGGAGGAGGGAGGGGAGGGAGGCTGCTGCAGAGAGAGTGGGGGAGGGAGAGAACAGAGCGGAGCGGAGCTCCAACCCACACACACAGCGGTCTGACGCACACACGGGCTAGCAGACACACACACACACACACACCTGTGCTCATACACACACAATGTGCAGTATGTCACACACACAGAGCACTCTGCTGTCCACGGACTCCAGCACTTAAGTGTTCAGACAGACTGAAAGGTAGAGCACATTAATGCTGTCCTTCTGGGACTCCTCTCTTATTCACGTTCATACATCAGACCTACAGATAGACCTACAGACAGACCTACAGATAGACCTACAGACAGACCTACAGATAGACCTACAGACAGACCTACAGATAGACCTACAGACAGACCAGGGGTATTCAACTCTTACCCTACGAGGTCCGAAGCCTGTTGGTTTTCTGTTTTCCTACCTGATAATTAATTGTGCCCACCTGGTGTCCCAGGTCTAAATCAGTCCCTGATTAGAGGGGAACAATWAAAAAATGCAGTGAACCAGGCTTAGTGAGTTGAGTTTGAGGGAAATAGACCCTACAGATAGACCCTACAGATAGACTTGAATAACTGATTTGTTTTTTATTATTTATTTAACTGATACACAATGCAGGCTACCTTGAATACCCGAAACACCATGCAGGCTACCTTGAATACCTGAAACACCATGCAGGCTACCTTGAATACCTGAAACACCACCGACTCGCAGGACTACCCTTGACATACCGAACACATGCAGGCTACACTTGCACATACCTATGAAACACATGCAGGCTAACCTTGAATACCCCCCGCAAACACCTATTCAATGCAGGCTACCCTTGAATACCTAAACACCAATGGAGGCTACCTGAAATACCCCGACAACCACCACCTGCAGGCATCCATTAAATACCTGAAAACCCATGGCAGGCTACCTATGAAACCTGAAACACCATGCAGGCTATCTGAATACTGAAACACCGGCCTACCTTGAATAACTGAAACACCAATGCAGGCTACCCTTTGAAAACCTGAAACACTAGCTACGTTGAATACCCGGAAACACACGATGCTACCTTGAAACCTGAAACACCAGTACCTTGATATCTCTGAAAACAACCAATCGCAGGCTACCTTTGAATACCACCATGACACACCATGCAGGCTATACCTTGAATAACTGAAACAACAGGCTACTCTTGAATACCTGAAACACAACCCAGGCCTAGTACCTTGATACCTGAAACATCATGCAGGCTACCTTGAAATACCTGAAACAAACCAGGCTACCTTGAATAACTGAAACAACCAGGCTATACTTATCCTGAAACACCATGCAGGCTACCTTGAATACCTGAAACACCAATGCAGGCTACTTGAATACCTGAAACACCAGGCTACCTTGAATACCTGAAACACACCGAGGCTACCTTGAATACCTGAAACACCACGGCTACCTTGAATACCTGAAGAAAAACCATTGCTACTTGCTTGAAAGAACAATGGTCAGTAATGAAATGAATGGGAATAAACTCCAGCCTGCTTGAAATGACAGGCCAGCCACTGTGTGGTGTGTGTGTACTTGTAAGGTGTTGTGCCGTATCGATCAATTAATTAGGCAGCACGGGGAGAGATCTGACGGAGGTCTTTTTAAATCACCAGGAGCCAACACTGACTCCACCTCTTCAATACACTCCCCTCTTCTCTCCCCTTTCCTTCCGACAGTACCAGGAATCATACAACACGCTCCTCATCCTGCCACACACGCATACAAACACACACAGTAATTTGTTTGGTTGGGCGCACGCACGCACGCACGCACACACACACACACAGTTCAGCAGGATGAATAATACAGCGTCTGCTCGGTCTTGCTGCTCCCTGACGGAGAGAGAGAGAGAGAGAGAGAAGGGGGAAAGAGGGAAAAGGCAATGAAAGCAGTGTGTCCATAGAGGACTGGCTGACTCACACGGTGCATACATCAAAATCAAAGGAACGAGAGGAATTATCCTCCATCCAGACAATGTCTGCTGAATACTGATAGCTTTGCTGCTCTCCTCTCTTCTATTCTCATTCTCGCCTCTCTTCTTTCTCCTCTCCTCTCTCTCTCTCCTCTCCTCTCCTCTCCTCTCCTCTCCTCTCCTCCCTCCTTCTCCTCCTCCTCTCCTCTCCTCTCCTCTCCTCTCCCTCTCTCCCTCCCTCCTCTCCTCTCTCTCCTCTCCTCTCCTCTCCCTCTCCTCTCCTCTCGTCTTTCCTCGTTAGTCCTATGCTATGTTTACACACATTTTCTTTCACACACAAAGACTGGTAATGAATTCAGGTTTGGAAACTGACAAACCATTAATGATTCACACACACCTCCCTTTCCTTCCTCCCTCCTTCTCTCCCTCCTCTAGCACATCTCATCTGCCATTTATCTCTCTCTCTCTCTCCCCCCCCCCTCTCTCTCTCCCTCACACATGGCAGGCACTATTTCAGCAGATGATCTGCATAGTAAAGGTCAAATGGCTACTGTGTAATTTGTGTGTCTCTGTTCAGGGAGAGGACACACAGAATGCTAGGATACACAGAGACATTCCCTAAAGCAGACTGCTTGGTTTACTGGGTGATGCAGTATGAAAGGCTGGTATAGAATAATGTGCATTGCGTATGTGATCGGTGTATATGTGTCCGCAAATCCGTGCGTCTGTGTGTGTGCCTGCGTGTCCTTATGCGTTAGTCCGTATGTGTGTGTGTCTGTCCGTGCCTGTTATGTGTGTTTGTGAGCGTGTGTTTGCGCAAKCGGGACACAGGTGGTTGAGCGTAGCCACTGGGCTGTCCCTGCTTGTGTTATCTACAGAAGGGCCAGATTGCAGCCACTGAATCTTAATTGGGATTTGGTTGCCAGGCACTGATGTGGATGATGTATTCATCCGGAGAGAGAGAGAGAGATTGAGAGAGAGAATTTAATTTGCTTTCGTCTGCAGATACAGCGTTCGCCGTAARCGGGGTTTAATCGGAGTGGTTTGAAGACCCAAAACACTCACCATGGTTTGGACCTCCTAGGCAACCAACAACGCGTTAGCCTGTCTGACGACATGTGATACACAGGGAGTGAGAACTGTGACACGCTGGTCTGGACAGGAGTCCGTTTGTTGGTGCAATATTTGCGCAGAAATTGTTGTGAGCTTTGAATGGGGATGCGTTCGTAAATTCACTCTGGCTATCTACTCCGACTTCAGAGCACTCTCGTCTGTGTGCCAAAGCGCAGAATAATTTATTAATTTACGATCGCTCAACACCGGTTGAATATGGCCGGTGTCAGTAAACATCGGCAAGGCTTAACTAAATGTATTGCCAGCAGCACAGTTACAGTCACCAACGCATGAAAACAGCCTAACCAGCTCTGCTAGGGCGAGTAAAATGGTCAGAGTGAGGTGTCTCTCATTTATGTCTGGAAGTAGCTAGCCAGTTAGCTAACGTTAGCCAGTTAGCTTGAGTGCTCCATCTGCCGAGGTCAGACCCTCGGATCAACCCTACTCCTCCGTCAGAGCGAAACGCTGGACAATCTATTTGAAACCCAAACAGTTGTATTGGGAGGGGACGCGCTGGTCATGTAAGAGACAGAGAAGAACAAATGGCTCCTTCAATATCGACGCATCTTCCCTACAACATAAAGGAGCCTTACCAGACTCTGAGTCAAGAAGACTTGGAGTTAGGTGTCAACCAGAGTAATCACTCTTCTGTCTGACACAAATTAGCACCCATAGGCTAACAGGCAGGTAGCCTAGTGCTTAGAGCGTTGGGCCAGTAACCGAAAGGTTGCTGGATCGAATCCCTGAGCTGATAAGGTAAACATCTGTCATACTGCCACTGAACAAGGCAGTTAACCCACTGTTCCCCGATTGGCCGTCATTGTAAATAATAATTTGTTCTTAACTGACTTGCCTGGTTAAATAAAAAGGATACATAAAATGGCTATAGCCGTTGACAGGCTAATTGACCATTATAAGCAAGAAGTATAGCCTGTTAATAAAGRATTAATTACCATGCCAATCAGGTTTCTTCTTCCACTTTACATGATATAAACGTCACTAATTCACCTGATACATGTTCCAATGATGATTTCGTGAGGCAGTCTGAAAATCTAAAGCTGTAGGAAAGACACTATTTTTCAGCTCCACTTTTATCCTGAACAATAACCCCATTTATATAGCGAACAGGCATGAGAAATACAACGACAGACGACAAAAAGTGCCTAGAGAAGAGGTTGATCCGTCAAGCACGCGCACGCACGCACACGCCAGCCCCCCCGGCCTCGCCGCACAGCCTGTCTTCTCTCCAGCGGACAGATTAGGAGGAATTAAACGACTCAGCCGCTTGGAGAGCAAACGAGGAGAGATAAGACGTTGAGCAGAGCCGCTTCTCTCTCTTTCTCTCCATCCCCCTCCTTTTCTTTCTCCATCTTCCTTCTCTCTCTCTCTGTCTCTCGACCGGAGCTCCGCAAATCGTGCCATTAAGCGAGCGCAGGCAGGCAGCACGGTGCATGGGGAAGACAGGCAGTGCGGGGGCTAGTCTTAAAGCCAAAGGGACGGACAGCTTTGATAGATTGGTATCTAATGCCTCCCTTTACGAGGCCAGTTATTAAAGAGCGGCAGGCGGGCGGGTGGAGGAGAGAGGGGGCCCTAATTGATTATCTCATTTTCCCCCTGAAGGGAGAGCACAGCGCGGCCGAGCCGAGACCTTGAAATATACGCGACAGCGGAGGTGCGCGGGATGTGTATGACCAGCAGAGACTGGAGACAGTGAGGCTGGCCGTGTTACTGAGGGAGGAAGAGATTGGCAATCAATATTGTTCACAATAATGAACACAATACATATTTGTCAGGAGGATGGAATTCCATTTATGTTTGTGAAAAGTGTATGTGTTTGCGAGCCAATAAGCCTTGCTGTGTGGTGTGGGTGAGGAAACAGACTGGTGTACAGCAACTAGCCTGGTCTGGTTGTGCTCTGGGTGAACATCGTCAGTTTGTCTGTTTCTACCAACAGGTGGAAATGAGGAAAATACCCCTGCTGTGAACTCCTCTCACATCACACTTAATCACGGCTCACACACACACAGCACGCAAGCATGCTCACAAACACACACACACACATATATTGCTGGCTCTCAATCCCTTCCAACTTCTCTTTTTTTCCAACCCTCTCTTTTCATTTACAACTCTCCTCTTCTCTCTCTCTCCCTGCAGTCTCCTGCTACCTCAAATAGGTTCAACTCTCCTCTTTCTCTCTCTCTCCCTGCAGTTTCCTGCTACCTCAAATAGGTTCAACTCTCCTCTTCTCTCTCTCCCTGCAGTCTCCTGCTACCTCAAATAGGTTCAACTCTCCTCTTCTCTCTCTCCCTGCAGGTTCCTGCTACATCAAATAGTTCAACTTCTCCTCTTCTCTCTCTCCCTGCAGTTTTCTGCTACATCAAAGAGGTTCAACTCTCCTCTTCCTCTCTCTCCCTGCAGTTTCCTGCTACCTCAAATAGGTTCAAATCTCCTCTTCTCTCTCTCCCTGCAGTTTCCTGCATCTCAAAGAGGTTCAACTCTCCTCTCTCTCTGTCCCTGCAGTTTCCTGCTACCTCAGAGGTTCAACTCTCCTCCTCTCTCCCTGCAGTTTCCTGTTACCTCAAAGAGGTTCAACACTCCCTCTTTCTTTCACTCCTCTGGTCTCTGTTTCTCTCACGCACTCTCAGCCGCTCTGCCTGGATTCTGCTACATCAAGGGACTCGTCCGACTCTCTCTCTCTCTCCGTCTCTCTCAATTCAATTTCAATTTAAGGGGCTTTATTGACATGGGAAACATATGTTTACATTGACAAAGCAAGTGAAATAAACAATAAAATGTCTCTATCTCGCCCTCTCTCACCACCCCTCCCCCAGCTCCCTTATTGAGTACAGGCGAGACAAGACAAGGCGAGGCTCACAGGAGCTGTGACGCACGTCGCCAGTGTTCACAGCCTGCCACATCGCTTATCAGCGCTGTCAATCGGGTGTGTGTGTGTGTGTGTGTGTGTGTCTCTCTCAGCTGATCCCCCTTGCTCTCAGAGCAGGGCTCCCCAGGGGATGTGTCATCAGCAGCTGGGACATACAGCTTTGATGCTGCTCATGCATACAAACACAGTAACTCTAGTGTTTCCAGCTCTATGTATTTCTGTACTTTGGTCCAGTGGAATGGAAATAATGATGAACGATTGTTTATTTGCGTTATAAAGTGGAAAGTGGTAATATCTCAGCAGRGATTGAAAGCCTCTGTATGATTGGGTTGATACCCGTTGGCAGTCACATTTCCATCCATTTTTGTAACTAAAAATGTTTTTCTCTGCACTCGCAGTTCTGAAGGATTCTAGGGGTTAAATGTGTGAAAGCCAGCCTATCAAAGAGAAATGTATCTGCCTGCCGGTGACCAAATGTAATGGAGTATTTCTTTCTCTCCAAATGTCTGACAGAGTGAAAGGTAAGCTAGCATGTGTTTTACAGTGCTCCCCAGTCCTGTACRTTTATCTCATCCAGGGACTTTTAGCAAGAGCGCCATTGACCAATTGATAATCCTTGTAGAGATTTAGGGATTTTTCCGACAGTTAGTGTAATCCCCAAATCCCTTGAGGACAACCCTCTACTGTACATTCCCTGCAAGATTATGTTTGAAATATAACACAGGCACATTTTGAYGAGTACAGAGATATATATTTTATTTAACCTTTATTTAACCAGGCAAGTCGGTTAAGAACAAATTCTTATTTACAATGACGGCCTACCAGAAGGAAAAGGCCTCCTGCGGGGACGGGGGCTGGGATTAAAAATGTAAATATAGGACAAAATACACATCACAACCAGAGAGACAACACAACACTACATAAAGAGAGACCTAAGACAGCAACACAGCATGGCAGCAACACATGACAACACAGCATGGTAGCAACACAACATGGTAGCAGCACAAATCAAATCAAATTTATTTATATAGCCCTTTGTACATCAGCTGATATCTCAAAGTGCTGTACAGAAACCCAGCCTAAAACCCCAAACAGCAAGCAATGCAGGTGTAGAAGCACGGTGGCTAGGAAAAACTCCCTGGAAAGGCCAAAACCTAGGAAGAAACCTAGAGAGGAACCAGGCTATGAGGGGTGGCCAGTCCTCTTCTGGCTGTGCCGGGTGGAGATTATACAGAAAATGGCCAAGATGTTCAAATGTTCATA
>NW_019949243.1:0-11807 GCF_002910315.2 Salvelinus sp. IW2-2015 | reverse complement strand
CAAATTAAGTTATTTATATAGCCCTTCGTACATCAGTTGATTCTCAAAAGTGCTGTACTCAGGAACCCAGCCGCTTAAAAACACACCATCGGGGCCAGACACCCATACAACAGGCAAGCAACACATGACCAGGACCATTACGATACAAGCACTCGACTAGTAACAACAACACGTGAACGGTGGCTAAGGAAATACACTCCCGGTAGAAAAGGCCCAACACAAACGCTAGCGAAGAAAATCCTAGAGAGGAACCCAGCTATAAGTGGCCAGTCCATCTTCTGGCATTTCGGATATCAATATCTTGATGCCCGCGGGTGGAGAGTTATACAAACTATGCCAAGATGTTCAAAATATATCATACATAGTACAAGCATATGGTCAAATAATAATCATGAGAATAATTTTCTAGTGCGTTTCATAGTCGTCTATTAAGAGTACTTGAAAATGGACTGCATAGTGTGCGAGTATTCTGGCACACACACCACCTACCTGCGAGGAGACTGTTCCGTGAGCGGCCACACACACTCCCCAGGAACTGTGTGAAGACTGTGCGGACACCTCCTTGGGTCACCATCCAATCTGAATCACATCTGTCTGCCATAACTCAGGTCCCAAATGAGATACCAGCCTTCTCTATTGAGGACCCTGAACCACCAATCGTGGTTAGGCTAAGATAGAATTTAAGCAATAAAACATGTGTGTACTTCCCTGGTTAATCTAACATTTAAAAAATCGGAAAAATGATGGCCTGGATTCACAAATCTGTATCTTTCATTTGTGTCTGACTTGTATTTTCGATGAACAATTTTGGACCCTATATTTGATATGATTTCCTCCTCTCTTGCTATGGCCCATTCTAGTGCCCTATGGCTATCGACTAGCTCAAGCTTTTAGTGGGTATAGGATTGGTGGTGTTGGGGACCCGTGGATCCATCCTTGACCCGAGTTGGTGACTACAGCCGTCTATAGGTGAAACTAACTCTGCTTCGCTCCACTGCTGGTTTAGTAAAGAAAACTTAACTCTTGCTGCTCCCACTGGGCTGTTAAATATCTAACTCATGCTATCTCATTACCCTGCTAGAAGTAATTAAAACTAAATCTCGCTCTCACCATGACCACGCCCGTTATGACTGTCCTGGTTGTAAACACTCTGCTCTTGGGGCCCCACTGCTTTAGAAGCGTTACACTCTGGCCACAGATATCTCCCACTGCCTCATGCTTAAATCTAACTGCAAGTGCTATCTCCCACTGTTCGCTGGTAAAACTAAACTCTGTGCTATCCGTCTATCTGACAAACTAACACCTGCCTCTCTCCACCTGCACTGTAAAAAACTCAACGTCTGCCTCTCTCTCACGTGCTGTTTAAACTAAACTCTGCTCTCTACCACTGCATGCTTAAGACTAAAACCTCGCTATCTCTTACTTTGCTGATTAAACCAGAATCACCTACTGCCTCGACCCACTGCCCTGTTGTCTAAACAAACTAACTCTGCTCTGCTCCACTGCTGTACACCTTTAACTCCCCGTCTCACCATCTTCGCACACCCTGTCTCGTTAAATTCTAACTTGACTCGTTCTCTAGCTCTCTGTTAAAAACCCCAACTCGGCTCTCTCCACTGCCTGTTGTTTAAACAACTCTGCTCTCTCCACTGCTTGTCTTAGAGAACCTAACTCTGCTCTTACTCTCTCACTACAGCTCGATTAAGACTAAACTCTGCGCCTACCCTCCCCCCAACTCTGTGTGTAACACCTAGACCTCTCTCACTCGTCTTTTACGTGCGTGTTAACTAAAACTCTGTCTCTCTTCCAACTGCCTGTTGTTGAACAAACTAACTCTGCTCTCTCGAATCTTGCTTGTTAAACTAACTCTGCTCTCTCCACTGCTGTTTAAACTAGACTTGCTCTCTCCACTGCTGTTAACTAACTCTGCTCTCGACTCCACTGCTGTTTAGAACTAACTCTGCCTCGGCACCACTGTTTCAATACATTACCATCCATCATTAAGCACCGAAAGGGGTGTGAACGTTGTGTGACCTGTGTGCGGTGTTGACTGTGTTTGCAGTGTGATACTACTGTGTTTCCCTCCGTTACGCCACACAGGCATTGATTGGTGCCAGTGTGCTTGTCCAATCCATCTGTGAGTAGGCCTACCTAGTGTATTTCGAAGCCCAGAGGCCCACCTTTATTTAGGGAGAACTTTCACATTTGTTACGGGGCAGAACAAAATAAGAGAGCAAACTCATCAGTCACAGTCTCAACGCACTAGCCTGAACTTAAAACACAGCCCTTTCACCAGCAATGTGGAGTGGAAGCCTCTCTTCATACGTCATAGTGTGACATGATGTGTCTAGTACAACCTGGTATGTCAGAGCTCCCAATGATGAGACGGGTAGTACGACAAGGAGAGAGAGAGACATGTGTGTGCAGCTGTGAAGTTGGCTACCCTGGAATTGAGCGATCATTCTGTGGAGCTTCAGTAGCCCGCCTTTCTGGTGAAACTTGCGCAAAGCAGCCGATGCAGCTACCCTCTCCACCTTCTGCCACACAAACAAAATAGAAAATCAACAAGAATAATGTGTAACCATAATTATCTACCTGGTATAGCAGAATAGTGAGCTGCATGTCCATTACAGCAGAGATCTAAGCGGTGTTGGCCCTTTGTTAAACAGTAAAATATGATAAACACAGGGGATCCCATATCTTCCCTCGTCAATGCTAACATCAGACCTTGCCAAAACAACTCGGTAAGGAAGGCCGCAGATCACAAATCTGATTAGATTAGAATGCACATTGAGCTGCCCAGTGCTGCCGCCCATTGTGTGTGGATGGAAGCAGACCTGGGCTGTTCGCTGTGTGTGTGTGTGTGTGTGTGTGTGGATCTGTGCCATGTTGTGTGTGTGTGTATAGTTGATGTGTGCGCTGTGGTTTGTGTGTGTGTGTGTGGTGTGCTGGGTCTGTGTGTGTGTGTGCACGCAGCGCGCGGCGTCTGCGAGTGCAGCATCGCATGCCTGAACCCAACCGACACTGTGCTCCTGTCATACTGGACTGCCGATGATGGCGTGGAAGGGGGGTGTGTGGGAGCATCTGGAGGAAATGATAAGAGAGATTTGTGACCTGTTCCCACAGAGGTTGGGGAAGTGGCAAACCCAGTGGCCATCAAAAAGAACAAAACCACCATTGTGGTGAAAATACACTCACAACATAATTTATGAGATTCTACATTGTATATGCTCCCTTACTTGAGTAACCTCGTACACACACGTGAAACAAGTAGACCAGACACTAAGTAGTGGACGACAAGTACAAGTTGTACAGGTGAGTTCAAGAATGCCCACAGACACATACTACATATTCAGTAGTACATGACACCATGCGACCACCAAGGAGTATGGCACCACAGTTTACATTGCAGACTCACAAGCCCATCCCAATATCCCATGGTAACAAGCTTATCATTTGCCAAGCAACGAACTGCAAGTACAGACAATGGTAACATGAACCGACAGACAGATCAATGAGCGAGGACAGGATCTTAGACCAGACAGTAGATCCATAGCAACAGACAGACACTAGACATCGCAACAGCACAGACAGACAAAGACGACATCGACATGACAGACAACACAGACAGAAGAGGAGGGAGTTTGGTGTGTTTCTAGATGATGATCCAGCAAGGACTGCTTTGCTTAATTATCGTGGCACAGATAATTGAGTGTAATATTGTTGATGAGAGAGTAGTTACGAACATAGGCATGTGTTCAGATAAACATACCGTTAACGCACTTTCTCTCACTTTTGTTGTGAAATGTATCTGGTGCCTGCAGTAAATATCTGCTGGCGTACCCTACTTCCCACATCGAGCCCTATCAACGGGATCATTTTTTCCTACCTTCAGCATCTAGGCGCCCCCGGGGGTTAAGGGGCTGAAACTGTAAGTAACTGACCACGAGCCTCCCCAGGGGTTAGGCTATGCAGCGCAATTCAGGCTGCCAGCTCTGAGAAGACGTGACATATGTCCCTCTATCCATCCCTCTATCTCAGTCGCCCTGTTGGTTACGTAATAATCCAATGAAGAGAAAACTGCGTGTAGTTTCTCGAATATGCATACTACCGTGGTCCTCACCAACTGTTAACATGCGCCAAAATGGAATTTCTCGCACATTCACATCAGGAGACGTTCTTCGTGAGTAGGCGATCTCTTTAACTGATGATACGAGAGTGCTGCTAGACGCAATTAACAATCCATATTGAGAAAGCAATCCCCCACCATTGATTAACCCACGCTGCCTCCTCCCGCCGTAAACCTTGGCGTATACCTATCATACCGTAACCTCATCTCCCTACCTAACTGTATTCATCCTTGCACCACTGCATCTCCCCAACTTGTATTACCTCACACTGCGTCTCCCCCTATTTGTATGGGAATCACGGCTCACGCGCAATCTCCCCCTATGCATTAACCTACACACCTGCATCGTCCCCCTATTGTATACCCTGATTACCTCACGCTGCATCTCCCCCCATTGTATTACCTCACACTTGCATCCTCCCCCCATGTATTACTTCACACTGCATCTCCCGCCTATTGTATTTCGCACACGTGCGATCCCCCTATTGATACCTTCACACTGCATCTTCCCCCCTTCATGTATACCTCACCTGCTTCTCCCGCCTATTGTATGACTCACGCTGCATCTACCCCCATTCACTGAACCTTCTTCCGAGCCAGGACAATGGCAACAATAGACGAAAACAAATAAGCAACTATGCAGCTAGCTATACTGATGAAAATAGTGAGATAATATAGCTAACCAGATAGTAACGAGGCAAAATGAACTAAAACTAAAGTTATGTAAGATAGATTAAATGAATCGTGGACCGGGGTACTAGACCTAACAAGCCCTATTTATGTGCCTAATTCCTGAATTGCTAGGCTAACGACAGTAGTAGCTAGCCTGTTTAGGCCATATCCGAGGTAACCAGACCTTACTATGCCGTGCTTAAGGGCATCACATAACAATCAAACGAGTGGGTATTGTAGGCAGGTAAAATAAACACAGCATGATTATTAAGGTAAAATATTGATAGTCAGACATATGAGATAAGTTGAGGACTAACATGAGACCTGGAACAACATTTCAATGCCCGATGAGAGGGAGTAACCACCCAGAGGAGAGCATCTAGATAGCAGAATACTGGAGGAGATCGTGGCTACGCACGCGTTCAGAGTGGTGTGTGTGTGTGTGTGGTTGTGTGTGTGTGTGTCAGAGCAATGTGGTGTTACTAACCTGGTGCCTCCCAACCGATCTAACTAGACCTGCGGCAACACACCCTGTTCTCCCTCAAGCGCTGGTGCTGCACTAGGCTGGCGACAAAGGCAACGCGGATTGACCTAACTAGATCTGAAAAACAAGAGAGTCTAGAAGCCAGGCGCAATACGGGCTCTATCCACTATATCTGCGAAGTCATCAGCCCTACTGAGGGGAGCAACTGCACACAAACACCACCTAACACCCTACAACGAATCTGCAAAGCGAGACGCACAAAGGAGACCACAGGCAACCAACTACGATCCTAGCGAAGCGCAGCAACACAACAAGCGGAACAACGACAACACCTAACACATCAACGTACGGCAAACAAGAACCAGACAACCGACGAACACCACGATGACTACACACAGACCTGAAGGCGCCAGAAGACGCGAACCCACACAGGGCAACCTACAACCATACCACATAAGCCACAGCGACAGAGGCGAAAACCGGGACACATAACCCCTAAGACCCTGAGCAAAGAAGCGACAGCAAACAAGCAACCAGCACACCTAAAACTCAAGCTACCCAGCCACAGAGAGCCACGAACAACATTGAGAGTACTTGGAAACGAACCTAGACAACTCGAAGCGCGCCAGTAACTGGGGCGAACCAGGAGACCTAAAACTATAGGACCTGACAAGAAGCACGAAACGAGTATACACACACAACTCTACACCTTATGACCTGAGAAGGTGACAGAAGGTGATCGGGCGTCATCTATATTGAGACCTGAGAAGAGCATGCCCAGATGGATTGAACCTCAGCGACTAAACTCAGCACCTCGTGCGAGAACGGCAGAAGCATGTTGGATGGAGTAACACTTAGAACCACCATGAGAGAGCAATGTAAAACAGAGCCTCAAACAGGGGGAACAATGAGACATGAGAAACTCTCTGTTACAGAGTGCAGGAAGGAGTCAAGACACCGAGGAACTATCCATTAACACGACGTATCGATGAGCGCGGTCGGTGTGACTAAAAAATTAGAGAGGCAGACGGCGAGATAACCATTAAACCGCTGAAGAGCAGCAAGGGGATCGGGGACTAACTAGACTGGGACAGCAGAACGGGGACGGGTCTAACCTAACCTGAAGAGCAGAGGGAACGGATGTAGAGTAGACCCTGTGTGAAGATAGCCAGAAATCAGAGGAGGGTATCTGAACCGAACTAAGACCCCTTCAAACCAGAAGCAAGAAGTGCATTAACGGAACTGTGGTACTTATACTAGAACCTAGAAATGGCGCCAGCAGAGGAGAACGTGCAGAACCACATGAACAACACATACTTCCGAAGGGTCCAGGAAGACGGGTTTAAACTATAAAACATAGGCCCCTGAAAGCGCCCAAGAAGAAGGATCGAAGACCCAGCCATCATACCGTGCGTTGCTTACCTTGGTGAGTTATAAGAATTGTGGAACTTGCGATCTTCCACCTAGCGAGATCAACTTGAAACCGCTCTCACGATGCTCAGCCAACCAGTAAGCACTCCAAGCCAGCAGGAGTCAGTTGTCCAGCGATCATGGAAGTAAATACGAAGGTCCTACAACACTGAGAAAGATGCAAACAGAGACGACGAATCATTCCGGGTGGAGGTAGATATAAGAGTGCGAGCATCACTGGAGTGAGGTGAGATTGACAAACTGCGCTGAAGTGAGTCTAGATGGACGCTTGAGGGTTGATGTTGTGATAAGTGATAGTGAGCCCAAGCTTGAGAAGGACTCATAAACACCACAACGCTTACCAGTTCAAGTTCACTCTAGGTTGCCTGCTCAGTCACGGTGGGTGTAGATGTATTCATCATCGCCACAAGATCAAACCCAGTCATACCGTGACCAGCAAGAGCTGGAAGCGATGTTGGAGTGTTATCTTCATTCTCGTAGCCTCGTAATAATACCTGCTCGCGCTACAGAGGAGTCAATAGCCAGCAATGCAGAGGAACCTTCAACTGTGCAGAGAGGAATGGAAGGAGTGAACACAGAGGGACTGAGAATGTCCACACTCTTCTGTGGGAGAGATAGCTAGCCAGTGTCTGGATTGGGTACACCTTGTGTCCAATATAAATAGAAAGATCAAGGATAACAGCCATGTCGCATACCGTGGGTTGATAACAAAATCGATCCTGGATAGTTGAAGTTATGGCGATTCGACACTGAATCCAGCGCATCATGTACCCCGTGGAGCATGCCTTCCGTACCTCTACAATCCAGCCAGATCAAACCAGTCGCTCATAGCCCGCCTGAACCAAGAGAGCTGGCGTGCGAGCCTGACACACCCGCTTGCCTGCAGGGGCCAAGACCGAGCATGCAGATGAGGCCACCACCCAAACCTGATGACGTTTAGGGATTGATGGTCACAGAGGTTTGGCTGCACCTTTAATTGGGGAGACAGGCTTGTGTTAATACTGGAGTGGAATCAGTGGAATTGTATCAAAATACATCAAAACATGATTTCCAAACTTATTGATGCCATTTCCATTTTGCTCCGTTCTGACATTACTTTATGAGCCTTCCGCCCCTCAAAAGCCTCCATTGGTGATGTGTAGGTTTTGGGATTGTAGGTAAGAGGGTATAGGTGGACGCTGGGGAAGGTAAGGGTTAGGGGACGCTGGGTTAAGGTTAAGGTTAGGAGGCCGCTGGGTAAGTAAGATGTTAGGTGGACGCTGGTAAGTAAGGTTAGGAAGATGTCAGAGTAAGTAAGGGTTAGGCAGGACGCTGGGCGTAAGGTTAAGGGTTAGGCAGGACGCTGGGTAAGGAAAGGGTTAGGGGGACGCTGGGTAAGGAAAGGTTAGGGGACGCGTAAGGAAAGGTGTTAGTGCTAGGACGCTGGTAAGGTTAGAAGGACTACTGGAATTAAGGTAATGAGAGTTAGAAAGGACGCGTAAGATCAAACCAGGTAACAGGTAAGGAGTATCAAGTACGTGAGGACGCTGGGGTAAGGTAAGGTTAGGAGGACGCTGGTAAGGGTTAGAAGCACTTGGCGTAAGGTAAGGGTTAGGAGGACGCTGGTAAGGTTTAGTATTGGACTCTGGGTAAGGTAAGGGTTAGAAGGCGCTGGGTAAGGGTTAGGAGACTGTGTAATTAGAGTCTAAGCGTAAAGGTAAGTAGAGAGGTTCACAGCTGAAGGCTAAGGCGAAGGAGTTCCCTAAGGAGGACGTACAGCGCGCGGTAGGGTTAGAAGGACTCTGGAATGGTAAGGTTAGGAGACGCTGGTAAGGTTAGGAGGACGCTGAGGTAACGTAAGGGTTAGGAGGACGCTGCGGTAAGGTAAGGGGTTGGAGGACCTGCGGTAAGGTAAGGGTTAGGAGGACGCTGTGTGTAAGGGTATAAGGATTAGCGAGGACGCTGAATAGAAAGGTATAACAGGATAAACGGGTGTAGGGGCAGACGATGTGGCGTAAGAGAAATGGCCGTGTTAGGAAGATTGCAGGGGTAAGGTAAGGGTTAGGGGGACGCTGGGTAAGAAGGGTAGGACAGATGCAGCGGTAAGGTAAGAAGGTTAGGAGACGTGGTTAAGGATAAGGGCTTAGGGACGCTGGTAAGCGTAGAAGGACCTCTGGTAAGGTAAGGGTTAGTAGACCGCCGAGTAAGGGTAGTGAGGGTCTCGCTGAGTATAATAGGAGTACTGGAGATGTATACGAAGGACCGACACCTGGAATCTACCGTAGTGGTAGGAAGGGGTTTAGGAGGACGCTGGGTAAGTAAGGTGTAGGAGACGCTGGGTTAAGGTAAGGGGTAGAGACGCTGGGTAAGTAAAGGTTTGTAGGGAGGAACGCTTGAGAGTCTTAACGGACAAGAGGTGTAAGAACAAATGCCACCCAAGATCAGTTAAACCGTGGGTGGGTAAGGTGATAATAAATATAGGAGGAACCGCTGCGAAGAATAAACGCTAAGGCTTAGGAAGAGATAGCCAATGATTCGTGGGTAAGTAGGTCTAGGAGACGCGAAGGTAAGGTTAGGAGGACGCTGGGTAAGGAAAGGTTAGGTGGACGCTGTGTGTAGATGAAATGTTATTTGGCTGGTGTACGACGAGGTAAGATACAAAGTTACAGAGGACCGACTGAGTCATACGTGGGTTGTGTATAGGAGTGTAGAAAAGGACCTCTGTGACACGGTAAGGTAAGGGTTTTAGGAGGACCCTGGTAAAGTAAGGTTAGGAGGAACCGCTGAGTAAAGTAAGGTTAGAGGTACGCTGATAGTGACACAAGCATTTGCGGTGAAGGGTAGAGATCTCTACATGACAAAACTCGTTCGTACAATGTTGAAAGGTAAGGAACGGACCGCTGGGTAAGGATATAGAAGTACTCTGGTACAAACGGTAAGGGACAGCTAAGTGAGACCCGCTGCTGTAAGGCAGGGGAACCCGGACCTGCTGTAAAAGGTAAGGGTTAGTATGAGAGGCACTGCGTCATGTTGAATGGCGTAAAGCGAAAGCTACTAGATAGTGACTCTGTGTAACGACAACCTGGAAAGGGTTAGTATTACGAGGACCCCGTCTGTAGCTATATTTGATTACATAAAAACTACTGCCAATCAGGGGAAAGGTAATAGAATTCTAGTCTTTGTGAGAGGACGCTGCCCTGTGTTGACGTAAGGTAAGGGTTTAGCGAGTGACGCTGTGGCTAAAGGTGACAAGGGTTAGCTTTCAATGAGAGGCATCCTCTGCAAATAAGGTAATAGTAAAGTGTCAGATTTGCGAGGACGCCGTGTCAAACCAAAAGCCTTAATGAGTGATGATGGTGATGATGCCTACTCTTCCTCAGGCGTTTGAGTTCAATGAGTGGCTGCTGCTGCAGATCCATGAACATGTTCACTCCTGTCAGTACGGGAACTTCCTGGCTAACAACCAGAGACGGAGAGAAGAGCTGCAGTRAGTAACAYACACACACACACACRYACKCACTCACKYACRYACACACAMAMMAMACACACATACACATACACACACAGTATGCATACTAAACTCTATCTTCTCCCACCAGACTCAAAGACAGGACTCACTCTCTGTGGGCGTTTCTGTTGAGTGAGGGGCAGAACTACCTAAACCCCGCCTACTGCCCCGCCTACGCAGAGACACACCCCGTCCTAGAACCCTCCACCCTGCCCTGCCACCTCAAGTAAGATCTAGTTGTTTACCTCATCTCGCTCTCTCTCCTTATATCTCTCTTTCAATCTCATCCACTCTACCCTAAGCATTAGTCCTCTTTTCTCTGTCCTTCCCTCAGCTTTGTTACTCCTCTCCTCCTCTCTCTCTTTCTCCTCCTCTCTCTCTCTCCTCCCTCTCTTTCTCCACTCTCCTTCTCCTCTCTCGCTCTCTCATATATATATATATATATCTCAACCCTGCCCTACAACCTCACGTGAATGTTACTCCTTAATTTCCCTAATTTCTCTCACTCTCTCACCCCCCGCCAGGTTCTGGAGGAATATGTACCACCAGTTTGATCGTTCCATGCACCCCCGTCAGTCTGTCCTGAAAAACGTTCTCACCCTGAAAGAGAGCAACCGCCAACTGGAAGACACAATAAAGAAACTGGAGGCTGTGAGTACACTCCTTGTTCTCTATCTCTCTCTAGCGCTCTCACCCTCTCTCTCATGACCTCATTTATCCCTGTCTCCTCTCTGTCCCTCCAGAGACTACAGAAGCATGGCATCAGCCCCCCCACCCCAGACCCCCAGGCCCCCCCTAAAGACCAACGCACCCTCCCTAACCACACACGGCCCCACTCCCTCATCCTGGGAGCCCCCCTCAGCCGTAAGGAGGCGCAGCATCAGGAGGAGGTGGGAGAGGAGGCAAAAGAATGCTGCAGTGTGCAGTGAACACAGACGGACAGTAGAGGAAGCAGTGGTTCAGTAGCGGCAAGGAGAGCTACGGAGACCTTTGCAGGGGAATACGGGGCTAAGGTGGAGCCCACCTGTGGTCGCCTGGAGGTTTTGGAGTGGCCCGCATGACATGGCTGAGGCATTGTGGGATAGCCTGGAGGAAGGGAGATTGGGGACTGAATGGACGGGAGATGGGGGGGGGGGGTCTGAGCGTTGCGGTGATGAAGGATGTGTGTCTGTGTCGTTGCAGTGTGAGTGGTGTGTGTTGTGTTCAGCCCATATTCCCTATGGAGGGTGTATTTGCGTAGTGCTGTATGTACGTCCTCTGTGGAAATGAGACATTATGGCATTTACTGCTTACTTAGAAAGGTCTGTTTTTAATGAATGTTGAAAGCTCTGTAAGCAGAATAACATGACAGAGATGAAACAAGTTTGTTCTGCTGTAGTTATTCAAGTTGCTGTGACCTAAAGCCACCCTGTAGGCCACCTTCAGTACATCACACGGGCTGGTTAGTGTCGCTTGATGGTCGATCGGTAATGTGCTGTTTGTGACCATTACCGCAGTACGTTTGAAATAGTTCCCCTGTGTAAGTGTCAGATTGGATTATTACTCCTCAATGGGACCACAGTCCAGGTTTTACAGATTTCAGTCTAAAACTCTTCCATCCTCTG
>NW_019949242.1:0-11808 GCF_002910315.2 Salvelinus sp. IW2-2015 | reverse complement strand
TCGAGCCCAGCTCCAGAAGCTCTCAGTCAGACTCAGCTGTTAGAGGACTGGGAGAGTCAGCACAGAACGCGCCTGTGTGAGGTGCCCTCTGCTGCTGACGGTGAGATAGTGTACTCCTGGAGCAGGGGGCAGTAGTCATGTGAGCAGTGGAGAGTACAAGAGAGGGGAAGAGTCCAGGAGACAGGAGGACAGAGGTCACGGGAGAGGGGACACGAGTCACGGGAGCAGGGACAGAGGTCACACTCGAGAGGCAGGGGAGAGTCAACGGAAGCAGGCGGACAGAGTCACGGGAAGCAGGGTGACAGAAGTCAGGGAGCAGGGGACGAGTCACGGGAGCAGGGGAGCAGGAGTCACGGGAGCGCGGGGACGAGTCCACCGGACAGAGTCACGGGACGTAGATCACAGCGCGCACAGAGTCACGGGACAGGTCAGGGACAGAGTCACGGGACACGAGATCACGGACAGGTCACGAAACCGGAGCAGGGGAAGAGTCAGGGAGAAGGGGATGGCAGAGTCACGGGAGCAGGGGAAGGTCGACGGGAGCAGGGGACAAGAGTCACGAGAGAGAGCGCGCAGAGTCAGGGGCAGGGGACAAGCACGGGACGAAGTTGGGACAGAGATCACGGGACCAGAGTCACGGGACCAGTAGTCTACGAGCGACACAGAGTCCACGGGACAGAGTCCGGGACAGGAGGTCACGGGACAGAGTACGGGACGAGTCTACGGGACCGAGTCCACGGGAGCAGGGGACAGAAGTCACGGGAGAGGGGACAGAGTCAGGGGGAGAGGGGACGAGTCACGGGATGCAGGGGACAGAGGTCTATGGAGCAGAGGAACAGAGTCATGAGCAGGGGACAGAGTCATGGAGGCAGGGGACAGAGTATGGAGCGGGGAAGAGTCTATGGAGCTGGGAAAGCGGTCTTGGAACTGCGCAGGGGAAGGAGTCATGGAGAAGTGTTCAGGGGGACAGAGATCATGGAGCAGGGCCAGCTGTCAACGGAGCAGGGGGACAGAGTAAGGAGAGTATGGGGACAGAGTTTCATGGAGCAGGGGGACAGAGTCACGGGGGCAGACGGGTACAGAGTCATGGAGCAGGGGACAGAAGTCATAGGAGCAGGGGACAGAGTCATTGGACGCAGGGGACGAGTTCAATGGGAGCAGGGGAGACAGACAGTACTCTGGAAGAGTGATTTTTTTGTTTTTCCCCTTTTTCGTGGTAATCCAATGGTGTTCAGTCTTGTCTCATCGCTGCAACTCCCGTATGGACTCGGAGAGACGACGGCTCCGAGAGCCACGGTCTCCGAAACACAACAACCAATGCCGCACTTCGCCTTCTTGACAACAATGCCGAACTTAAACACCGAAAGCCCTCACATTGTGTCGAATGAGGAAACACTGTGTCAGCATGACACTGCGCGCGCAGCCCGCGGCACAAAGAAGATTCGCTAGGACATCCGCCTTTGTACAATGGGACGAGACAACCGGTTAATAGTTTGAGGCCGCCATAAAGCGCGCCTCACACTTTTTATTTTTGAAGATATTGGGGAGAAGCCACTTTTTTTTATTGGAGAACACATTTCATTATATTCCTAGCTTTTTAAGCAACAGGGTCACGTCCCCCTTATCCCATCATCAATTAACAAAAAAGACTATAAAGGCCAGTCCTTCATTCAATTTAAGTCAGACCCGAACTTGAAAACAAGCGTCTATTTACGGGTATAAAAGTGAATATAACAGAGGCTCTAGCAACTAGGAAGCGTTAACTGGAGAGGCGGCAGCGGAATAGGTGGCTCGACCTGGTTGACTCACAACGCATAGCCGCACGCTGGGATCAAAGTAGATGCCCAGACTCGCTATGCCCGTTGGGCTTATCTGACTCCCAGTGGCAGCTCGAGGCTGCACGACCATGGGAATACTCGACGCAGGAATCATCTAGTGGCACAACAGCCGGAATAGAGCCACCATTGCGCCCACCTCGTGGAATTCTCCGGAAGGAGTGGGACTGGATGATATGTGTGGAACATATGAGACGAAGTCACCGGGCAGTGAATGTACAATTATCGTCTTTCTGAACATTACTAAACATTTTATGACATGCGTTTCATCTCAATAACGTAGGAAAGTTAGCGATCACTCAATTACTTGTAGGCGTACTTCAGGGTACTCCTCAAGGGCTGGCGTTGTTTAGCTCGCGACACTGACTCGGAGAATGGCGTTCAGATGTCAGGTAAAGTGAATTAGAAGGCTATCTGGATGAATACAACTGCTGTATCAATTTCGGCTAATTACGCTGAGCAACAGAAGGTTGTCTCACATCAGGTGACACAAAACCATACGGTCTCTACAGCTACATCTCTTTGTGCTCCATGTAGACAAGGTGAGACTTACCCATTAGACGCCGAGTAAGCTGGACACATATCGTATAACGCTAACAAATTATCTCTTATATTGTCTAACAATGAATAGATATAACGACAAACTAAGCTTCACTCTCCGTGTTTTTTACAAATTGGAGGTTAACTATAACTCGCATGGAGTTCAACCCTACAGATACATATTTGCTATGCTTTTAGCTTTCGGTTATCTAATGAATAGAAACGGTGCAAAAAATGAGATCTTATTTTTGCATTCTTTTATTACCATTTTAGTAATCGCGTTTTTCGGTTCATCTCCTCCACCACGAATGATCTTCAAATATGGATGAATGTAAATATTGTTGACCATATCTTCTTACATAAATCCAAAAATATTTCATTACATACACAGACCGTGGTTGTGGTAGACAGACACCAGTGAGGTTACTGAGGGAAGAGTTGCATGGACCTTTTTGGGGTCATATATGATTCCTTTTTTTCCTTCACTTTGTATAAAACGACTCTGGATACCGTAGTGACATGCTTTACATATTCTGCCTAAAATATGTATTAGGAAATATTTTTTCCGATTCAGTCTAGAATGCCCTCAGTAGTCCAATTTACCTGATGACAAAGGAGCCCACAACTCATGTCCTGTTGGATGGGGCGCGTCGCATCTTGTCAGGTTGGATGGGTGAGCGGTCGCTCTCGTCAGGTTGGGAATGGGGAAGCGTCGCATTCTGTCAGGTTGGATGGGGAGCGTCTGCTCTGTCAGGTTGAGATGGGGAGCGTCGCGTCTGTAGGTTGATGGGGTAGCGTCGTCTGTCCTGTTGGATGCAGAGTGGCGTCGCTCTGTCCTGTTGGATCGGGGAGTGTCGCTCGTGTCGGGTTTGGATGGGGAGCTGGGTCCGGCTTCTGTCGGTTGATGGGGAGCGTTCGCGTCTGTCCTGTTTGGATGGGGAGCGTCGCTCTGTCCTGTTGGATGGGGAGCGTCGCTCTGGTCGCCGTGTTGGTGGGAGGTAGTCGTGCTCTGTCTGTTGATGGGGGACGTCGCCTGTCTGTTGGAGGGGCGTCGCTCTGTCCTGTTGGTGGGAGAGCTTGTCGTCTTGTCAGGTTGGATGGAGTTCGTCGCTCTGTCTGGTGGATGGGGAGCTGTCAGCTCTGTCTTGTGTGACTGTGGGACTGTCGCTTTTACTCGCTCAGGTTAGGGGATGGCGGAGGTCGCGTCGTCAGGTTGGATTGGGGAGCGTCGTCTGGGGTCCAGGTGGATGGGGAACGCCGCTTCTGTCCTGTGGATGGGGAGCGTGCTACTGTCGGTTGATGGGGAGCGTCGGTCTGTCGGCTTGATGGGGGCGTGCTCTGTGCTGTTGGTGGGGAGCGTCGCTCTGTCCATGTTGGATGGGGAGCGTCGCTCTGGTCCGGTTGGATGGGGAGCGGTCGCTCTGTTGTTGGATGGGGAGCGTGTCTGTACTGTTGGATGGGGAGCGTCGCTCTGTCAGCGTTGGATGGGGAAGCCGTGCTCTGCTGGTTGGATGGGGAGCGTCCGCTCTGCTCCGTTGGAATGGGGGCAGCGTGCTTCTGTCAGGTTGGATTGGGGAGCGTCGCTCTGTGGTTGGATGGGGAGCGTCGCTCTGTCA
The DNA here is from genome assembly GCF_002910315.2 of Salvelinus sp. IW2-2015. Taxonomy (NCBI): domain Eukaryota; kingdom Metazoa; phylum Chordata; class Actinopteri; order Salmoniformes; family Salmonidae; genus Salvelinus; species Salvelinus sp. IW2-2015. The sequence continues at coordinate 7,817 of NW_019949242.1, read as the reverse complement.
GGTGGATGGGAACGCCGCTCTGTCTGTTGGATGGGGAGCGAATCGCCTGCTCCGGTTGTGATGGGGGAGTCGTCGCTCTGTGGTTGGATGGGGAGCGCCGCTCTGTCTCGGTTGGAATGGGGAAGCGTGCTCTGTACGGTGGATGGGGAGCGTGCTCTGTAGGTTGGATGGGGGAGGCGCTTGTACCGCTTGGATGGGGAGCGTGCTCTGTCGGTGTGGGATGGGGAGGTACGCTCTGTCAGGTTGGATGGGAAACGCCGCTCCTGTCCTGTTGAGATGGGGAGCGTCGCACTCCTGTCAGGTTGGTATGGGGAGGGTGCTCACTGTCAGGTTGGATGGGGAGCGTCGCTCTGTCAGGTTGTTGATGTGGAGCGTGCTCTGTCAGGTTGGATGGGGAGCGTCGCTCTGTCAGAGTTGGTGGAGCGTCGGCTCCATGTGCAGGTTGGATGGGGACGTCGCTCGTCGTTGGATGGGGAGCGTCGTCTGTCAGGTTGGATGGGGAGCGTCGGTTCTGTAGGTTGGATGGGAGCGCCGCTCTGTCCTGTTGGATGGGGAGGTGCTCTGTCCGGGTTGGTGGGGAGGCGTCTCTGCCGGTTGACCTGGGGAGGCGTCGGTACTGTCGCGGATTGGATGGGGAGACGGGGTCCCCCCCGCTCTGTCAGGTTGGATGGGAACGTCGCTCGTTGTCGTTGGATGGGGAGCGTCGCTCTGTCAGGTTGGATGGGGAGCGTCGCTTGTCCGGTTGATGGGTAGTCGTCCGCTCTGTAGAGTTGGATGGGGAGCTCGCTTGTACTCATGTTGGATGGAATTGGGGAGGTAGTTCGCGTCTGTCGGTTGGACTGGTTGGCGTCGCTTGTAGGTTTGGATGGGAGCGTCGCTCTGTCCGGGTCGGATGGGGAGCGCCGCTCTGTCAAGGTTGATGGAGGAGCGTGCGCTATAGCACGGTGTTTTCATTTCTCTCAAGAGATGTTTCCGTCGGTTCAGGTCCGGGACTCTGGCTGGGTCACTCAAGATTTTTTTTAATGTACCGCTTTTCCCTCAGAATACTGTGCCTGAACAAATCCTTGTCTCGGAGGCTATTGGACAATTCATTTCGACCTCATGGCTTGGTTTTTTGCCTTTTGACAGTGTTACATCAGGGGCACGTCAACTGTGGGACACCTTATTAGACATTGCGTGTCGCCATTTCCATCCTGTCCAAACATTTGAATTTACCACACGCGCTGGACTCCAATCAGCTTGTAGAAACCATCTCAGGATGCATTAATGGAACAGATGCACCTGAATCTCAATTTTGAGTCTGCATTGAAGGGTTCTGAATACCTTTTGTAAATAACGTATTTCTGTTTTTATTTTTTATAAATTTGCAAACATTTTTGGAAACCCTGTTTTCCCACTTCTGTCATAGTGGAGGTATTGTGTGTAGAGTTGAGGGGGGTTAAAATAATTCATAATTTTTAGGATATGAGGGCTGTCGTACAAATAATGTCAAAGTCTAGGGCTGTGAGATGCTTTTGGGATGCACGTATATTAGGGATTGCTTGCTGTAATATTAGGGTATGTTGGACTTCAGGAGAGTGTAACTGACTGTTGATATATTCAGGGTATGTGAGACAGGGAGATGTACTGTCCAGAGGTTTGTTTATTGGAACTTAACCTGGACTACTTACTCAATTTATGAATAACAACAATTTGTCTCATTGTTTGCACTGCAATTGCCGCCTACTTGTGCACCCCCCCCCGCCCCCTCCAAAGGACACAATGGGGAAATATACCCCTTTGAGCTTAATTTGTTATCTTGATGATTTTCTTACATTGTTGTGGAGGTGTCCACGGCTGGGAGCACCTTATGTAGATTTAAAAGAAATGGGTGCATAATAAATTAACACTATCTAATCAACCAGTGTGGCTGAAATAGCCGAATTCCATTCATTGTGAAGGGTGTCCACATACTTTTGTCATATCAGTACTAAATATTATATATATTATATATATACCTTCTGATATCAAAGTGTAATGACAGTATGGTGTGGTTTGTGATTAAGTCTGTTGGTTTATAATATAATATAAATACATGTCATTTAGGCGCGTTTTATGCCAAAGCGACTTTAGTCAATGCTGCTTATAGATTACATCATGCGTGTGTGCTAGTGCAGTAGTCCTGTAATGGTTCTACACTACTGTCTCACGTCTCCGTTCCTGTAATATATCTTCACACTACTGTACTGCTATTAATTCTCACATCTGCTGCTTCAGTCCTGTCACTCGTTATATCTCCACACTGCTGTCTCAAGTCCTGGTCCTTGATCAGCTTTCACCACAGCTGTCTCAAGTATGTCATAGTTCTCACATATCTGTTCACTGTATATTCCTACTACTGCTGTCTGCAGTCCTGTCCTGTAGTTATTCTCGACCAGACTGTCTCAGTCTGGTCCCCTGTGATATATTTCTCAACTTACTCGTGCTGTACTAGTTCTCACACTGACTTGTCGTCGTAATATATCTACACTACCTGTCCAGTATATTTATCTCCCATCTTTTGTTGATTTTCTTGCGCTATTTTTTCTGCTGTCTCAGTCTGTCCCTGTATAATATCTACACTGCTGATCTCAGTCTGTCTGTAATATTTCCCACTACTGTTCACTGTATATATCTCACACTGGCCTGTCCGCTGGCTATATATCCTCCTTTTTCACACACTGCTGTCTCACTACTGTACTGGATCAGTATGATCTTTCACACAGGGCTATATCAGTCCCTGTCCTGTTCAATATCTCAACAGCTCTGTCATGTTATTATATTCACACTGCCCTGGTCTCAGGTTCTGTCCGCCATGTATATATCTCACCAGCTGTTCCAGATGCCTGTCCTGTAAATATTCTCACCCTGTCTCAAGTCTCTGTCTCGTATATTATCTCACAAGCTGCTGTCTCAGGTCCCTGTCCTGTATATTCTCACCCTACTTGTCACTCGCTATATCACATCTCAACTGCGGTCGTCCAGTCCTGTCCTGTATACTATCTCACACTCTACTGTCCCCTGTACGATCTATACCTACCCTCTACACAGCTGTTCCCGAGTCCTTCACTCGTCTATACTATCTCACACTACTGTCACCTTCCGTTACATATATCTCACAACGCCTGCTCCTCCACTACTACCGGCCTCACTGGTTATAGTCACTCACACCTACTGTCACTGTCTATAGTACTCTCACACAGCTGTCTCACACTACTGTCCATCCAAGTATATGCATCCTCACACTGCCTTTGTGCTCATGTCCCTGTCCCTGTATATATTCTCTACACTACTGTCACTAGACTTATTCAACTTGCCTTGCTCTCCAGTCTGTCCACTGTATACTAACTCTACACTCACGTGTCCCTGGTTATATTGTCCTCAAACCTACCTGCTCTCAGTCCCTTGCTCCATGTTTACCCAATAATCACTCAACTACCTGTCACTGTTATATATGCATCACACTATCAGTCCACTGTAATATCTACACTCACTGTTCTAGTCTTCACTGTATATATCTCACAAGCTGTCTCAGTCTCTGATCCACTGCTCAATTATTCTATCTCCAACCACTACCTAGTCTCAAGTACCTGTCCACTGTAAATATATTTTCCTCCACACACGCCCCTCGTCTGCTTATCATACTGGTCACTCGATATAGTATTTCACACTGCGTGATCCTTAGCTCCGTCACTGATATTAATTCTACCTTCAGACTGTTCAGATACTGTCACTTGTATATATGTCACACTAATAGAGCTAAGCTGTATATATCTCAATCACTGTATTACTGTCCAGATGTAACTATATTATCCCTGCTAGTCTTAGTGCCATAGGTCACCTAAGTATATACTCATCATCACTGCTGTCTAGTCACCTGCTCCCTTATGACTCTATCCTCTACAACTATGTCATGTTACTCATATACATACACCACTGATGATCACGTATAGAAATAATTCACACGCTGTCTCAGTCCCTGTCCTGTTATATATCCCACTACTGGTCACTGTAATATATCTCAACACAGCTGTCTAGCTGTCATTGTATTATCTCACACAGCTGTCTTCAGTCTGTCACTGTATATTCTACACTACTGTCCTGTATATATTCACAGCTGTTGTTCAGTCCTGTCAACTGTATATCTTCACACTACTGTCCCTGTTATATATCCTCACTACTGTCTCAGGTTCCTGGTCACGTATATATCTCACACTACTGTCCCTGTACTATATCTCACACAGCTGTCTCAGTCTGTCACTGTATACAGTGGGGCAAAAAAATATTTAGTTAGCCACCAATTGTGCAATTCTCCGCTATAAAAGATGAGAGGCCTGTAATTTTCCCATCTGGTTCCCTTCAACTATGAACAGACAAAATGAGACAAACTACAGAAGATTTCACATTGTAGGATTTTTTTATGAATTTACTTTGCAAATTATGTGGAAAATAAGTATTTGGTCACCTACACAAGCAAATTTCTGGCTCTCACAGACCAAGTAACTTCTTCTTTGGGCTCCTCTGTCCTCACTCGTTACTGTATTATGGCACTAGTTTGAAACTTTGTTTATCAGTATAAAGAGACACCTGTCACAACCTCAGACGTCCCACACTCCAAATCCACTTGGCAAGACAAAGAGCTGTCAGGAAACTAGAAAACAACATTGTAGACCTGCACCAGGCTGGGAGACTGAATTCACAATAGGTAAGCGCTTGGTTTGAAGAAATACCACGAGTTATTTTCTGGGGGAGCATTATTAGAAATGGAAGACATAAACAAGCCGCACTGATAATTCCTCAATCTGGGCTCCACCGCAAGATCTCACCCCGTGGGGTCAAAATGATTCACAGAACGGTGAGGCAAAATCAGAACACACGGGGGACCTGTGAATGACCTGCAGAGAGCTGGGACAAAGCAATTCATAAAGCTACTATAGTAACCACTACGCCCCAGGGACTCCAATAGGCCTGCAAGTGCCGACGTGTCCCACTGCTTAAAGCCAGTCATATCAGGGCCGTTTGAAGTGTTGCTAGAGAGGCATTTGGATGATCAGAAGAAAGATTGGGAGAATGATCATATGGTCCAGATGAAACAAAATAATACTTTTTGGTAAAAACTCAACTCGTACGTGTTTTGGAGGACAAAAGATGCTGAGTTGCATCCACGAACACCATACCTACTGTGCAGCCATGGGGGTGGAAACATAGCTTTGGGGCTGTTTTTTCTGCAAGGACAGGCGACTGATCGTGTAAGGAAAGAATGAATGGGGCCATGCTATCGTGAGATTTTGAGTGAAAACCTCCTGTCCATCAGCAGGGCATGAAGTGAAACGTGGCTGGGTCCTTTCAGCATGACAATGATCCAACACACGCCCGGGCAACGAAGGAGTGGCCTTCGTAAGAAGCATTTAAGGTCCTGGAGTGGCCTAGCCAGTCTCCAGATCTCAACCAAATAGAATCTTTGGAGGGAGTTGAAAGTCCGTGTTGCCCAGCAACAGCCCAAACATCATGCTCTGCGGGATCTGCATGGAGGAATGGGCAAAATACCACTAACAGTGTGTTGAAACCCTTGTGAAGACTTACAGAAACGTTTGACTCTGTCATTGCAACAAAGGGTATATCAAAGTATTGAGAGATAAACTTTTGTTATTGACCAAATACTTTGTTTGTTCACATTATTTGGCAAATAAATTATAAAAATCCTACATGTGTTTTCTGGATTTTTTTTTCTCGTTTTTGTTCTGTCAATAGTTGAAGTGTAATATGAGAGAAATTAAGGCTCTTCATTTTTTAAGTGAGAGAATTGCACAAATTGGTGCTGACTAATACTTTTTTGCCCACTGTATATATCTCACACTGCTGATCGTCATCCCTGTCCCTGTATAATAATATCCACATGCTGGTCTCAGTCCTGTCCCTGTATATATCACCGCTGTCCTCAGTACTGTCAATGTATATTCACAAGTTGTCCAAGTACTGTCTGTATTATTCCACAGCTGTCCTCAGTCCTGTCCTGTATATATCTCACACGCTTTGCTCATCTGTCACTGTATATTCTAACTGCTAGTCTCCATCCCTGTCCTGTATTATCTCGAACACAGCTGTCTCAGCACTAGCCTGTCACATGTTATATCTCATCACTAGCTACTCCACTGTATTCTCCACTCCTGCTCTCAGTCCTGTCACTGTATTTCTCACACAGCTGCTCTCAGTCTGTCACTGTATATATCCTCACACAGCTTGTCACGTTTATATACTACATACTGTCTTGCAGTCTGTCACTGTATATTCTCACACAGCTGTCTCAGTCCTGTCACTGTATATTATCTCACACGCTGTCACTGTATATATTCACACTACTGTCTCAGTCCTGTCCCTGTATATAATCTCCACTGCTGGATGATAACTGCGAGGTTCACATTTCCAAAAACCCAGCGAACGAGGCCAAGACAATTGCGGGAGTGGCTCGGGACAAGTCACTGGAATGTCCTTGAGTGTCCCAGCCAGACCGGACCTTTGCTTGAACCTGATCTAACATCTCTGGAGAGACCTGAAAATAGCTGTGCAGCGACGCTCCCCATCCAACCTGACAGAGCTTGAGAGGATCTGCAGAGAAGAATGGGAGAAACTCCCCAAATACAGATGTGCCAAGCTTGTAGCGTCATACCCAAGACGACGAGGCTGTAATCACTGCCTAAGGTGCTTCAACAGAGTACTGAYTAAAGGGTCTGAATACCTACGTAAATTGGATTTGTTTTTTATTTTTAATACATTTACAAACATTTCTAAAAAACTGTTTTTGCTTTGTCATTATGGGGTAGTGTGTGTAGATTGATGAGGGGGAAAAAGTCAAGGGAACTGAATACTTTTCGAATGCACTGTATAATGCATGAGCAGGAACATGGAGAGGTGGCCAGAGAGCAAGGCTGAGTGCTGTTACGCCAACACTCCTCTGACCAGTTTCCCCCCCCACCCCCAATACAGTTGAGTGAGAGGGGTTTACTGTGTAGAACAGTCAGTCTGGCAGTCAGTCTGGCCTTTCTAGACCTGACAGAGGGCAGCCTTGTCATGTCACCTCCTCTCAGCATATGAATGAGCTGCTCAGTGCCAGACTTGGCACAGGAACCAGGAAGAGGCAAAGTCACTAAATATAACCGATTCKTAACACTGGTCTGTTTCTCTGCAGTATAAATMACCACATTTATACTACAAGCTAACTGCACACTATTCCTTTAACATTATGATCAAGCATAAAAATTGCCTTTATATAGTCTGTTTCAAGGATCCACTCCAGCATCAACAAAGACATCTTTAAGACGTTGCTGTAAATCGGAGACATCTGCAGTAAAAGTCTACATTTAGCACAGTGTAGCTGTACCATGGCCTCATTTCTATTACAGCATATTGGATGACTGTCATTCATATTCCATTCACCCAGCTCAATGTAACATTGATAGATTTAGGCTACTACATGATACTCAATTTCCCTATACCCATCATGAGGTTGCTACAACCTAGCCTATGAAAAGTTTACAATGTAGGTGCACAGGTCGACAGAATTTTTTTTTGTGATCAAGGTTACAGTGACACAATACCGCCTTGCACACTATTGCCTGCATCTAGCTGATCTAGGGTGTAATCATTAGCCCAACAGTTGCAAACAAGCGTTTCTATTGCACAAATTCAGGTATGTTTATCCCCTTTTCATTCAGTTTGCTTCCATTTAATAAATGTTTAACAGAATCGACGGAATTAATACACCCCTGATCACAGTTCACTTTCATAGCAGCCACATACAA
>NW_019949241.1:11370-11808 GCF_002910315.2 Salvelinus sp. IW2-2015 | reverse complement strand
GGGGGGGGGGGGGGGGGGGGATGATTTGTGACAATCCATTTGCTTGGGCAGAAAATGGAATTCATTTCTGCATGTACAGAAAACAGAGCTACAGCTCACACCTGTGTGAGAATCATGTAACAGGGCCCGGAGATTCACTAGGCTAAGATTATTCATAATGTTTCACTACAAAGGCCAATTGAATACAACATGTTATTATATTAGCATAGAAACTAGATAAGGAATGTCTAGTTACTGCAGATGAGAGAGAGAGATTGTCAGGAGAAGGACATGTGATATCTTTATTCAAATCAAAGGAGAGCGAATGCTTGGTAGAGCGACGGTAGCCAAGGCTCTGCTAGTGGCCAAGGCTCTGCTGGTAGCCAAGGCTCTGCTGGTAGCCAAGGCTCTGCTGGTAGCCAAGGCTCTGCTGGTAGCCAAGGCTCTGCTGGTAGCCAA
>NW_019949241.1:0-2343 GCF_002910315.2 Salvelinus sp. IW2-2015 | reverse complement strand
TCACACACACACACACACCACACACACACACACACACACACCACACACACACACACACACACACACACACACACACACACACACACACCACACACACACACACACACACCACACACACACACACACACCACCACCACACACACACACACACACACACACACACACTTAGAGTGCATTCATCATAGTAGTAATGAGTAATCATGTTTGGTAATAGCATTTGCTAACATACAGCTTGTTCAATGCTAGGAATCAATACAGCTCTCTTAGTAGCAGTGATGTCATGTCTGACTGATTAGTGCAGGGGTGTAATACAGACATCCACCTATTTGGCTCTCACTAAACACGTCCCCCTTTCATTAGGCACTGCAGCACCATCCTGTCTTCGCAGGACAGACACACACTCCTCTTCATCAGCGTTCAGGCAAAGTCATGATGGATATGGGCTAATCAATGTCCACTCTCCAGTCTGTCAGTTAGAATCTGCCCAAACACACAGCCACTCAACCCTGAAGGTTGCCAGACGTACTGGCCTTATGTCATTGTATTTTTATTCTCTTAGAAAGACGTTATATTTGGAAAATGTCATGAATCTTTGTTGCTAGAGTGTCTTTGCCACCATACAGTACTGTATCTGGGGCAAAGGAATAAGGGAGACTGTAAGGATACTAGACTAAAATGAATAGGCTAGCTGAAGAGAGTGCTCCCAGTCTATTATCCATATGGTATGATAGATAGACTTAACACACTTTGCCCATGCTAGTCACATCTGGTCACATTTAGTGGGATTGGCAGGCCAAAGATATGTACTGTGAACTGATCATCTTTCATACCAACTTCCAGGGAAATGGAAAGCTAGAAGGAACATGTATGTACAGTAATGTTTACCTCTTTTAGAACCCTCCCAAATTGCTTCATTGATCACAATAATCTCACAATSAATTCCATATGGCAATATTTAAAGGGAGAGAAATGTAAGAACATGTTGTGATGTGGGTCCGGGAAGCTGTCTGGCAACTTTCAAACTACCCTTTACTTTACTCTGCGGTCCGACTCATCCCAAACCATCTCAATTTGGTTGAGGTTGGGGGATTGTGGAGGCCAGGTCATCTGATGCAGCACTCCATCACTCTCCTTTTTGATAAAATAGCCCTTACACAGCCCAGAGGTATGTTTTGGGTCATTGTCCTGTTGAAAAACAAATGATAGTACCACTAAGCGCAAACCAGATGGGATGGTGTATCACTGCAGAATGCTATGGTAGCCATGCTGGTTTAGTATGTCTTGAATTCTAAATAAATCACAGTGTCACCAGCAAAGCACCCCCACACCATCACACCTCCTCCACGCTTCACGGTGGGAACCACACATGCGGAGATCATCCGTTCACCTACTCTGCGTCTCACAAAGACACAGCGGTTGGAACCAAAATCTCAAATTTGGACTCATCAGACCAAAGGACAGATTTCTACCGGTCTAATGTCSATTGCTTGTGTTTCTTTGCCCAAGCAAGTMTTTTCTTCTTATTGGTGTCCTTTAGTAGTGGTTTCTTTGCAGCAATTCAACCATGAAGGCCYGATTCACGCAGTCTCCTCTGAACAGCTGATGTTGAGATGTGTCTGTTACTTGAACTCTGTGAAGCATTTATTTGGGCTGCAATCTGAGGTGCAGTTAACTCTAATGAACTTATCCTCTGCAGCAGAGGTAACTCTGGGTCTTCCTTTCCTGTGGCGGTCCTCATGAGAGACAGTTTTATCATAGTGCTTGATGGTTTTTGTGACTGCACTTGAAGAAACTTTCAAAGTTCTTGAMATTTTCCACATTGACTTACCTTCATGTCTTAAAGTAATGATGGACTGTCATTTCTCTGTCCTTATTTAAGCTCTTCTTGCCATAATATGGACTTGGTATTTTACCAAATAGGGCTATCTTCTGTATACCACCCCTGCCTTGTCACAACACAACTGATTGGCTCAAACGCATTAAGAAGGAAAGAAATTCCACAAAATAAAGCACACCTGTTAATTGAAAATGCATTCCAGGTGACTACCTCATGAGCTGGTTGAGAGAATGCAAAGAGTGTGCAAACTGTCATCAAGGCAAAGGGTGGCTACATTGAAGGAATCTCAAATATAAAAATATATTTTGATTTGTTTAACACTTTTTTTTGGTTACTAAATGATGCCATATGTGTTATTTCATAGTTTCGATGTTCTTTACTAATATTCTACAATGTAGAACATAGTAAAAATAAAGAAAAACCCTTGAATGAGTTGGTGTCCAAACGTTTGACTGGTACTGTATGTGATGTAGTATGCAAATTCGGACCACCTTTGGCTCAACGAA
>NW_019949240.1:0-11809 GCF_002910315.2 Salvelinus sp. IW2-2015 | reverse complement strand
CCTGGTCTGGTGCGCTGTACTGACAAGACACGGTTCCTGGTCTGGTACGGTCCTGGTCTGGTGCTTTGTACTGACAAGACACGGTCCTTGGCGCTTTGCTGGCAAGATGCGCGCGGTCCTGGGTCTGGCGCAGAACCAAAGAGAAGAGGACAAGACCACATTTGTGGTTTAGTCAACCAATCAGCAGGAGAGGGCAGACTAGACCGCCTCTTGCCTGTGGGACGGCCTGTCACCACCATCCCATCACTTAGTAACTCTCGCATTGGTTAAGGTCAAATTTCACAGTTAGGCCTATAGCATGGCATTAAATGGCCCTTGAGGGAGGATGGTGAGAAGGATGGGGAGTTGAAGAGCAGGGCCATGCCGCCAGACACTAGTAATCTGACCTGTCAGCACTCCCTCTCTCTCCTCTTCTCTCTCTCTCCTTGCTTCCTTCTCTCTCCTCTTCTCTCTCTCTCCTTGCTTCCTCTCTCTCTCCTCTTCTCTGTCTCTCCTGCTTCCTTCTCTCTCCTCTTCTCTCTCTCTCCTTGCTTCCTTCTCTCTCCTCTTCTCTCTCTCTCCTTGCTTCCTCTCTCTCTCCTGTTCTCTCTCTCTCTCCTTGCTTCCTCTCTCTCCTCTTCTCTCTCTCTCTCCTCCTCTCCTCTCTCCTTTCTCTCTTCTTCTCTCTGTTTGTTTTCAAGCCATCCTGAGAGAGAGATTGAGAGTATGAGCAGAGAAAGAGTAGAAGAGAGGCTGCATGCCTGTGGCATAAGGCCGTTTCTCTTCCCCTGCTCTTTTTATCTCTCTTTCTGTGCGTGTGCATGTTTGCGTGCAGGCCGGAGGTGACAGGTGCGTCTGAGTTTATTTTGAGCCTACCGTACCAGACCAGGACCGTGTCTTGTCAGTACAGTACCAGGACCATGTCTTGTCAGTACAGTACCAGACCAGGACCGTGTCTTGTCAGTACAGTACCAGGACCGTGTCTTGTCAGTACAGTACCAGGACCATGTCTTGTCAGTACAGTACCAGGACCATGTCTTGTCAGTACAGTACCAGGACCGTGTCTTGTCAGTACAGTACCAGGACCGGGTTTTGTCAGTACAGTACCAGACCGTGTTTTGTCAGTACAGTACCAGACCAGGACCGTGTCTTCTAGTGGTTAACTCTACATTAGGATCAGGCCTTGACTTAGACATGGGAGACCAGTACCAGGTGACAGGACTGGTCCAGAACCAGAGGGAACCAGACACACCAGCAAACACGGTAGCACGCCAACACTAGAACACCAAACACACACACACACACACACACACACACACACACACACACACACACACACACACACCGAAGTGAGGTAGGCTAAAGGATATGTGGTCACCTCCAGCCTCGGAGCATGGACATCCACTGGCATGGGACTGGCACACACACATCTCTCCCCTGTTCTCTCGGCTTTTCAAGTCCATCAGTGACAACCTACCATTTTACTGCAACCCTGATGAGACGAGTGTGTGGTGTTAGGCTGCATACTGTCTGGACCTCTGCAATATGCAGTCAGCCAAAGGAGGAGAGAAAAAAGACGAGGATAAGAGCACATTTTCTCTCTCCGCACGCACGCACGCACGCACACGCACACACACGTACGCACACACACACACCTTTGTGTTGCACCATAGCTGTGCTTCTAGAAGCGAGCAGAGAGAGTTTAGTTGCTGAACCACATCAGGAACACTGAATTGGCCAGGGGACAGGGTGACAGGTGAAAGTATGTATGGTATATTCCTGTGTCTGAGTGACATGTCACTTGCGTCATCTGCTCAAAGACACACACAGCAAATATGCAAATGAGCCGGACTTTCCCCTTAATTTTCCCAGGAACAGAGGAGGAGAGGTGGATGAGAAGAGGGTAAAAGAGGAGGGAGAGAATGAGAGAGGGAGAGGAGGGAGAGAATGAGAGAGGGAGAGGAGGGAGGGACGAGAAGAGGGTAAAAGAGGAGGGGGGATGAGAGAATGAGAGAGGGAGGGATAAGAAGAGGGTAAAAGAGGAGGGGGATGAGAGAATGAGAGAGGGAGGGATAAGAAGAGGGTAAAAGAGGAGGGAGGGAATGAGAGAATGAGAGAGGGAGGGATGAGAAGAGGGTAAAAGAGGAGGGGCTATGAGAGAATGAGAGAGGGAGGGATGAGAAGAGGGTAAAAGAGGAGGGGGGCAGGGAGAGGAGCTGCAGTGCAGACTCCAGACAGACAATTGTTCTCTAGACAAGCAAGAGAGATGCTGCAACACAAACACACTACACTACACACACTAATACAGACACACACCAACTACACACACTCACACAAACACACACCAACTACACACACTCACACATACACACTACTACTACTTGTAATGATAATTGATTTAGAATTGATGATGCCAAGAGTGTGCAAAGCTGTCATCAAGGCAAAGGGTGGCTACTTTGAAGAATCTCAAACATAAATTATATTTTGATTTGTTTAACACTTTTTTTGTATCTACATGATTCCATATGTGTTGTCATAGTGTTGATGTCTTCACTAATATTCTGCAATGTAGAAAATAGTAAATATAAGGAAAACCCTTGAATGAGTAGGTGTCCAAACTTTAGACCGGTACTGTAAATATATGTTGTTTTATATATACAGTGGATTCAGACCCCTTGACTTTTTCCACATTTTGTTATGTTACAGCCTTATTCTAAAAAATTGAAGATTTTCTGGTAATCCATTTTAAATATTTTTATTTTCTCAATCTACATAATGACAAAGCGAAAACAGTTAAAGATTTCTAGCAAATGTATTAAAAATAAAAAACAAAAATACCTTATTTATATAAGTATTCAGACCCTTTGCTATGACACTCGAAATTGAGCTCAGGTGCATCCTGTTTCCATTAATCATCCTTGAGATGTTTCTACAACTTGATTGGAGTCCACCTGTGGTAAATTAATTTGGTTGGACATGATTTGGAAAGGCACACACCAGTCAACATAAGGTCTAGCATGTTGACAGTGAATGTCAGAGCAAAAACAAAGCCATGAGGTCGAAGGAATTGTCCGTAGAGCTCCGAGACAGGATTGTGTCTAGGCATAGATCTGGGGAAAGGTACCAAAACATTTTTACAGCATTGAAGGTTCCAAAGAACACAGTGCCTCCATTATTCCATTCTTAAATGGAACCACCAAGACTCTTCCTAGAGCTGGCTGCCCGGTCAGGGATGTGACCAAGAACCAGATGGTCACTCTGACAGAGCTCCAGAGAACCTCTGTGGAGATGGTAGAACCTTCCAGAAGGACAACTATCTCTGCAACACTCCACCAATCAGGCCTTTATGGTAGAGTGGCCAGACGGAAGCCACTACTCAGTAAAATGCACATGACCGCCTGTTTGGAGTTTGCCAAAAGGCATCTAAAGGACCATCAGACCATGAGAAACAAGATTCTCTGGTCTGATGAGACCAAAATTAACCTCTTTGGCCTGAAAGCCAAGCGTCACGTCTGGAGGAAACCTGGCACCATCCCTACAGTGAAGCATGATGGTGGCAGCATTCTTTAAAGAAGGCAAATTTGGCAACGATTGGGCGCCAGTATCGCTGTCCAAAATGATGTACACGTTGGAGTTTGATTGTGTCTACAGTATCCCTGGGATCTGTAGCGCTTTAAGCAGGAATTCTTTGACCAGACTCTGGATCTTCTCATTCTCTTTAATACTGGTAAGTACCAGATTTTCTTCTCACAAAGATCTAGTCTGAAGTTCAAGGCTTCTCTCAGAAACACATTCTCTTTTTTAAGTTCTTTAATGTCCGTTTGAATAGTATTGACTCCGGATTTTAGCTTGTTTTTTTCTTCCTCCATTGTCGCTGCTTTTTCGTCACTCATCTCGAGACTCGCCTTCAACTCGGTTATGTCTTTACGGAATAGTTCAAGTATGCCCAATTCATGGACTTCAGCATGTCATTTTCTACACTTAAAATAAATTGTCTGTGTCAGTCGAGGAGTCTCGTTTTCTTTTGGGGATCGGTTCTCCATGCTTACTCTCGGACATGTTTTGGTGTTGTCTATGTCGGTAATATTGGTAGAAAAATGTCTCTAGCCTCATCATTTGTTTTGTGTTGTTATCCAGATTGAAGTTTATTGCCCACCAGTATGTGCAGTGAAGTGCTAATATTTAGTCAGATTTACAGATATTGAATTAGGTTTTTGCCTTAAAGCATTCTGCACCGCTGTCTTCAGTCCGCCATTGTTCCTCCTCTGCCTCTCTGAACCCACTCTGCCTGTGTACAGTATATTCGTTATGTATTATCGTATTTATCACAGGCATACAGAATTCAGAGCTTTTGAGTGGAAAATCTGTCAGCACAAGAACTGCTGCTGCTTTTCAAGACGACTGGAAACTGAAAAATACAGTCAGCTTCAGGTCGGAAGTCAGAGCTTTAGAAAGAGGCCCGAGTTCCCGAGTTGGAATTCCAAGTTCAATGATCTTTCAACAACAACAAAAAAATCCCTGCCCGTAGCTAGTTTTTCCCCCAGTTGTCTTGAACATACTGAAGTCGGAAGTGTGAGAATTCCGAGTTCCCAGGTGTTTTGAATGCTGCATCAACAGAAGGAAGGCTTCATCAACGAGTCACACACCACTTTGCAATGAGCTGGAGGCAGTATACATTTTGAAAACATATACTTAATTGTTTGAAACCTGAACGTTTTAATACAAATGTCTTACCTTTCTTCAAAGTAGCCTATATGGAACGAACATATGCACGTAGCCTACTGCCTTGTGCGCAGGCTGCGCTTATAATCTAAAGATATAATAGTTGATCAACATTTTAAGCTAAACGTTCTGATCCACATCAGACTCATTGCTTTTTAACATTTATCTTTTATGTAGCCTAAGTCTACTGGTTGTATGATTTTGGGATCTATCGCACGACAACTGTCCCAGAGGCTGTTAGGAATAGGCCATTTCTTTCTTGACAAGCTGACCAATAGAATAGGTAGCCTAAACTTTTCTACTAGAATGGGTCGTGATGTTGTGGTTCGTTTCTCTTGTTGGCTGAGGAAAAGGAAATGTGGACAGTTATTCTAACATGGTCAAAGTGCACATCAGAATTCAGTAAGAAGGACCGCACATCATTGCATCATCAATATGCATGTTCTGTTAATATGAATTACCATATTCTAAATGTGATTTCTGTCGTTCTGAGCACCGTGGGTGGACGCCCTAATCAGGTTACACACCCACTGCATATGGGTCCTGTACATTTCTCAAATGTCCGGTAAACAAAAATGTTGCCGGTCAAATGTTCACAGACAGAGCCTTAGCTTTTATAGGCAGAACTATTCCAGTCCAGTCTGACCCTACCACAGAACTATTCGATTCTAGTCCATGTCTGACCCTACCACAGAACTATCCAGTCCAGTCTGACCCTAACACAGAACTGAGTCCAGTACAGGTCTGACCCTGACCACAGAGAACTAGTCGAGGTACAGTCCTGACCCTGACCACAGAACTATTCTAGTTACGTCTGACCCACCACAGAACTATTCTAGTCCAGTCTGACCCACCGACAGAACTAGTCCAGTACAGTCCTGACCCTACCACCGAACTATTTAGTCCAGTCTGACCTACCACAAGAACTATTTCTATGACAGTCCTGACTTACCCAGAACTAATTTCTAGTCCAGTCTGACCCTACCACAGAACTATTCTAGTCCAGTCTGACCCTACCACAAGACTATTCTAGTACAGTCTGACCCTACCACAGAACTATTCTAGTCCCAGTCTGACCCTACCACAGAACTATTCTAGGTCCAGTCGTGACCCTACAACAGAACTATTCTAGTACAGTCTGACCCTACCCACACAACTAGTTCTAGTCAGTCTGACCCTACCCACAGAACTATTTCTAGTCCATCCTGACCCTACCACAGAAACTATCTAGTACAGTCTGACCCTACCACAGAACTATTCTAGTCCAGTCTGACCCTTCCACAAGAAACTATTCTAGTCCAGTCTGACCCTAACCACAGAACTATTCTCAGTTCAGTCTGACCTTACCGACAGAACTATTCCAGTCCAGTTCCTGACCTTACAAGAACTATCTAGTCAGGTCCTGACCCTACCACAGAACTATTCTGTTCATGTCTGACCTACCACAGAACTATTCCAGTTCCAGTCTGACTACCACAGAATTCTAGTCTAACCTACCAGAATTCCAGTTCTCGGACCCTACGACAGAACTATTCCAGTTCAGTCTGACTCCTCCCACAGACTATTCCAGTTCAGTCTGACCCTACCACAGAACTATTCCAGTCTAAGCTGACCTATCCACAGAACTATTCTAGTGCCAGTCTAACCCTACCACAGAACATCCAGTCCAGTCTTGACCCTACCACAGAACTATTCTAATCCAGTCTGACCCTACCACAGAACTATTCCAGTCCAGTCTGACCCTACCACAGAACTATTCTAGTCAGTCTGACCCTACCTACAGAACTATTCTAGTACCAGTTCTGTACCCTACCACGACTAGTACACTATTCCAAGTCCAGTCTGAACCCTACCACAAGCTATTCTAGTCCAGTCTGACCCTAACAGCAGAACTATTTATTACAGTCTGACCCTACCACAGAACTATTCCCAGTCCCAGTCTGACCCTACCACAGAACTATTCTAGTACAGTCTGACCCTACCCACAGAACTATTCTCAGTCCAGTCGACCCTACACAGAACTATTCCAGTCCAGTCGACCCTACCAACAGAACTATTCCAGTCCAGTCTGACCCTACACCACAGAACTATTCTAGTACAGTCGGACCCTACCACAGAACTATTCTAGTACAGTCTGACCCTACTACAGAACTATATTCCAGTCCAGTCGACCCTACCACAGAACGTATTCAGGTCCAGGTCTGACCCTACCACAGAACTATTTCCATGTCCCAGTCTGACCTTACCACGAGAACTATTCTAGTCCAGTCTGACCCTCACACAGAACTATTCTAGTACAGTCTGACCTACAACAGAACTATTCCAGTCCAGTCTGACCCTACCAAAGAACTATTCCAGTCCAGTCCCAGTCTGACCCTACCACAGTAACTATCCAGTTCAGTCTGGACCTATCACAGAAACTATTCTAGTACAGTCTGACCCTACCACAGAACTATTCTAGTACAGTCTGACCCTACCAGACAAGAACCTATTCTAGTCAGTCTGGACCCTACCACAGAACTATTCTAGTCCAGTCTGACCTACACAGACTATTCAGTCCAGTCTGACCCTACCACAAACTATTAGCAGTCTGACCCTACCACAGAACTATTCCGTCCAGTCTGACCCTCACCACAGAACTATTCCTAGTACAGTCTGACCTACACACAACTATTCTAGTCCAGTCTGACCTACCTACAGAACTATTCCAGTCCAGTCTGACCCTACCAAGAAGCTATCAGTCCAAGTCTACCCTACCACAGAACTATTCTAGTCAGTCTGACCCTACCACGAACTATTGTCTAGTACAGTCTGACCCTAACCAAACAGAACTATTCTAGTCCAGTCTGACCTACCACAGAACTATCCTAGTTCCAGTCTGAACCTTACCACAGAACTATTCTAGTACAGTCTGACCCTACCACAGAACTATTCTAGTACAGTCTGACCCTACCACAGAACTACTCAAGTTCCAGTCTGACCCTACCACAGAACTATTCTAGTCCAGTCTGACCCTACCACAGAACTATTCTAGTCCAGTCTGACCCTACCACAGAACTATTCTAAGTACAGTCTAACCCTACCTACAGAACATTCTAAGTCACAGTCCTGACCTTACTCACAGAACTATTCTAGTCCAGTCTGAACCATACCACAGAACTATCCAGTCCAGTCTGACGCCTACCAGGAATCTATTCTAGTCAGTCTGACCCTACCACAGAACTATTCTAGTACAGTCTGACCCTACCACAGAATCTATTCTAGTGTCCAGTCTTGACCCTACCACAGAACTATTCTAGTCAGCTGACCTACCACAGAACTATTCTAGTCCAGTCTGACCCTACCACAGAAACTATTCTAGTCCAGTCTGACCCTACCACAGAACTATTCTAGTCCAGTCTGACCCTACCACAGAACTATTCCAGTCCAGTCTGACCCTACCACAGAACTATCTAGTCCAGTCTGACCTACCACAGAACTATTCAGTCTCAGTCTGACCCTACCACAGAACTATTCAGTCCAGTCTAACCCTACCACAGAACTATTCGTTAGTCTAACGCTACCAACTTAGAACTTATTAGTCCCAGTCTGACCTTACGACAGAACTATTCCAGTCCAGTCTGACCCTACCACAGAACTATTCTAGTCCAGTCTGAACCCTACCAGCAGAAACATATTCTGGTCAGTCTGACTACTCAACAGAACTATTCTAGTCAGTCTGACCTAACCACAGAACTACCCAGTCCAGTCTGACCCTACCACAGAACTATCCAGTCCCGTCTAACCTACACAGAACTATTCTAGTACAGTCTGACCCTACCACAGAACTATTCTAGTCGCAGTCTAACCCCTACACACAGAACTATTCTAGTCCAGTCTGACCCTACCACAGAACTATTTCTAGTCCAGTCTGACCCTACCACAGAGCTATCCATCCAGTCCAGTCTGACCCTACAAGAACTATTCTAGTCCAGTCTGACCCTACCACAGAACTATTCTAGTCTCAGTCTGACCCCACCACAGAACTATCTAGTCCAGTCTGAACTTACCACAGAACTATTCTAGTACCAGTCTGACCCTTACCACAGAACTACTCCAGTCCGTCTGACCCTACCACAGAACTATTCTCAGTCTACCCTACACAGAACTATTCCAGTCCAGTCCTACCCTACCACAGAACTATTCAGTCCAGTCTGACCCTACCACAGAACTATTCAGTCCAGTCTGACCCTACCACAGAACTATTTCATGTCCCAGTCTACCCTACCACAGAACTATCCAGTCCAGTCGACCTACCCAGAGACTATTCAGTCCATCTGACCCTACCAACAAACTATTCCAGCAGTCTGACCCTACCACAGAACTATTCCAGTAGCAGTCTGACCTACCACAGAACTATTCTAGTCCAGTCCCTGACCTACACAGAACTATTCATGTCCAGTCTGACCCTACCACAGAACTATCTTCCAGTCCCGAGCCTTCACTGACTAGCCATCAGTCCTGACCTAACAGATAACTACTAGTCCTCTGAACCCTACTAGACTATCCGTCTACTACCTACAGCTGACCCTATGTCTCTTTTAGTGCTGGTCACCTATCACCAGACTATCCAGTCCGTCTGGACACTTACACTAGAACCTATTCATCCAGTCTGACCTACCACAGTACACTATTACTATACAGTCACAGGTAATACCCTACCACAGAACATGCGTCCCAGGGTCCTGACCCATCCACAGAACCTATTCTAGTCCAGTTCACTCTAACCCAAGAACTATTTCCAGTCCAGTCTGACCACTACCACAGACACATTTTCTAGTCCAGTCCAGTCTAGACCCTACCACAGAACTATTCTAGTCAGTCTCTACAAGACATTCTAGCTCATCCAGACCTACCACTATTCTGTTCCATCCGTATGACCCTATCGAAAGAACTATTTCAGTCCATCTGACCTACCACAGAGACTCATTTCTATAGTACAGATGCTGACCCTACCACTAGACTATCAGTCCAGTCTACGCTACACTGACCAAACATATCTTATGTCCGTCTGACCTACCATCAGAACTATTCTCAGTTCCAGTCTGACCCCTACGCACATGAACTATTCTAGTAGTCAGTCTGACCCTACCCATCAGAACTATTCCAGTCCAGTCTGACCCTACCACAGAACTATTCTAGTCCAGTCTGACCCTACCACAAGAACTATTCCAGTCCAGTCTGACCCTACCACAGAACTATTCAGTCCAGTCTTGTACCCTACACAGAACTATTCCGTCAGTCTGACCCTACACAGAACTATTGTCTAGTCCAGTCTGACCCTACCACCGAACTATTCCAGTCCATGTCTGACCCTACCCAGAACTATTCTAGTCCAGTCTGACCTTACCAACAGAACTATTTCTAGTCCCCAGTCTACCCTACCACAGCAACTTTCTAGTCCAGTCTGGACCCTACCACAAGAACTACTTCTAGTCCAGTCTGTACCCTGACCTACAGAAACTATTCTAGTCCAGTCTGACCCTACCTACAGAACTATTTCTAGTCCAGTCCTGCCCTACCATCAGAAACTATTCTAGTCCAGTCTGACCTTACCACAGAACTATTCTAGTCCGTCTGACCCTACCACAGAACTTATTCTAGTCGCAGTCTGACCCTACCACAGAACTATTCTAGTCCAGTCTGACCCTACCTACAGAACTATCGTCCAGCTTAAGCCTACCACGAACTTTCCAGTCCAGACTGACCATACCACAGTGAACTATCCAGTCAGTCTGATCCTATCTACAAGAACTATTCAGTCCAGTCTGGAAATTACTAACAGACTATAAATCCTAGTCCAGTCTGACCCTACCACAGAATCATTCCAGTCCAGTCTGACCCTACCACAGAACTATTTCTAGTCCAGTCCAGTTCCTAACCCTACCATAAACTATTCTACGTTCCAGTCTACCCTACCACAGAACTATTCTAGTCCAGTCCGTCTAAACCCTACCACGAACTTATTCCAGTCCAGTTCTGACCCTGCCATCAAGAATCTATTTCAGTCCCAGTCTGACCCTAACCACAGAACATTCCAGTTCCAGCTGACTCGCTAACCTACAGAACCCTATTCCAGTCCCATCTGACCCTACCACAGAACTTCTTAGTCCAGCCTAACCCTACCACAGAACTATTTAGTCCAGTGTCTGACCCCTACCACAGGACTATATCTAGTCCATCTGACCTCACCACAGAAACTAACTCAGCGCAGTCGACCCTACCTACATGAGCTATTCCAGTCCATGTTCCGTCTGACCCTAACCAGAAACTATTCTATGTCCAGTCTGACCCTACCACAGAACTATTCCTAGTCCAGTCTACCTACACAGAACTATTCTAGTCCCAGTCTGGATACTTACCACAGAACATAATTCTAGTCCAGTCTGACCCTACCACAGAACTATTCCTAGGTCCAATCTGACCCTACCAACAGAACTATTCTAGTCCAGTCCTGACCCTTACCACAAAACATTCTATCCCGTCTGAACTATACCACAGAACTATTCTAGTCCAGTCCTGACCCTACCACAGAACTATTCTAGTCACGTGCGACCCCTAACCACAGAACTACTCCAGTCCAGTCTGACCCTTACCTTACAGAACTATTCTATTCCAGTCTAACCCACCTCCAAGAAAGATTTACGAGTCACAAGCGTCTTACCCTCTACCACAGACTTATTCCAGCCAGTCTGACCTACCCACAAGAATTGTCTAGTCCAGTCTAACACCTACCAAGAACTTTCTCAGCGTTCCAGTCTGACCCTACCACAGAAACTAATTCCAGGTCCGTGTGCTGAGAGTGAATCAGGAGAAATGACACCGGAAAGGCCTGATCATCTCCACCCACCCAGGTATACCAAGCCATTGACAGATCAATACAGCGTGGGAAGTGCTTTGTTGACAGCTACTAAGTAGGTGTCCCTTCACTACAGGAGGAGCATGTCGTATACTCCATCCGAAAGGAAACACTCCCCCCTCCCCTCTCACACATACTTCGGCAGTGGTGCCTCTGGGCAACTCCATCTGCGTTCCACTGGCCCTTTCCAAAGACCTCAGTAGCCAATAG
>NW_019949239.1:6282-11810 GCF_002910315.2 Salvelinus sp. IW2-2015 | reverse complement strand
CCCTGAGCCCCACTGAACAACGGTACTATGTGGGCGAACGAGAAGCACTGGGCTGTGTCTGGGCGTGCGAAAGGTGGCACCTTTACCTATACGGCCGGCTGTTCACTCTCCGAACCGACCACCAGTCCCTCAACACTACTGTCGGCATCAGGAACTGGCCACAAGCCACTTCGGCTGCACAGATGGGCCAACCGCCTTAGACAGTCTGACTATCAGCTGAAGTTAACTCCGGGGAGGGATAACATGGTAACAGACCTCCTCTCACGCTCCTTTGACGCTCCTACTCCGACCGTCTTGCCAGACGACAACAAAACAGCTCGTGCAAATGCTCTACGCTCCCCTTCAGTCAGCCGTCTCACTGGAGGAGCTGAAGCAAGCATCGGAACAGGATCCCACACTGTCTAACCTGCGCACCTACATACGCACTGGATGGCCAGCACGTGTGCCGGAAGAGCTGGCGACTTTCGCCAGGGTGAAGCACAAACTTTCTTGCTGGGAAGAAGTCTGTGTCTCTCGAAGGATTTTGCACTGTGGTCATGAGTGGCCTGCGTGCTCATGTTCTATCAAATGGTGCACGAGCGTCACTTGGGTATAGTGAAGGTCAAGCAGCGATGTCGAGACCTTGTGTGGTGGCCAGGCATCGACCATGACATTGAAGCCCTGGTCAGGGATTGTGCTGCATGCCTCTTCAGTGGGAAAACAGGAAAGTCCGCACCAGGTCCCCTGCAGCCTCTCACGTGGCCTTGTCCCGCCCTTGGGAGCACATCCAGCTGGACATCTGTTTGTGAGATCCATTGGCACGCAATCCCTCACCATGAGCACTTCCTGGTGGTGGCATATGACCTCCACTCTAAGTGACTAGAAGTGTTCTGTCGGAACTGTCACAACACAGGCCATCGTGAACATCCTAGACAGCCTGTTCACAAGATCGGGCCTATCCCTCAACCTCACCACGGACAATGGGCTTCCAGCTAACCTCTGTCGAGTTCTCCTCCTATCTCAGCGACAAGGGAATCAAACACATCCGCACGGCCGACTACAACCCACAAGCTACGGGGTGCAACGCTAACAAAACGCGAAGAACGGCATCAAAGCGCACCTGGTCAGGGGTTGCACGGTTCCAAACTGCTTGGACGCGAAAAGCTAATGCACTACAGAGAGCAAACTCAGCACAAACAGGTCTCCCAGCATCTCTCTTCTAGGGATCGTGATGGACCTGCCACTGGACAGACTGCAGACCAGAGAGTAGCAGACACGGGCGACTAGGCGCACCCAAGAAAAGCAGGCAGTGACAGGCAGCAAAGAGCAAATGACACAGCGTTTTCGACAAGGCAAACACAGGGTGAAGAAGCGATCATTAAGTGTCAGACTGGGTCGAGCCCGACGGCCTCAGCGGTGCAACAAATGGCCCTATTCTGGTCGGACACCCTTTGGCGGTCCTCGACAACTGGGGCCGCCACCTTCATGCTGAGGCAATGGTAAGCTGGCACGCGCCAGACCGCCTCAGAAAGTCCCTGCCCCTCAAGGATAGCAAATTCCCACAAAACTGACTTCCAGGCCAAGAGACGCCACTTATGAACCTCCCCACTACTACACCTGAGCCCCAGCTCTGTGGGCTCCCAAGGGCAGAAGCCACAGTGGAGAGCGGCTGCAGAACGGCCTAATGAGGGCCACGAACTCGCCCCTGCTCATCTGGGGGACTAACTTAACCTCCTTTCATTCTTAGGCTCGTATTGGTGTCTTGTCCAACCTCCAGTTAATGGACTGACTGTGCTGTTCAGAGAGATGTTATTTCCTGTCTTTCGCCGTTTTAAGGGTTAATGTTTTCTTTCCTTACGGGTGTCACTCTAGGTTCTTGGCCTACGGACATTTTTATATAATGGTAATCAGTCTGGTTTTGGGAAAGAGGGGGGGGGTGTTATGTATGGTACGGATGTGCTGTAGTCGTACTGTCACAATTGTTATCGGTTTAGACATGTTGGCTGCTTTACGGATGAATGCGTTTGTCAGACATGAGTGGCACATGTCATTAAACAACAGAGTTGTGAAATGTACAATGTGACCTGTGCAGCATGTGGCGTTCTTTGGACAGCTAAGCTAGCTATAACACTAACCTAATTGACAGAGTGAAAAGAAGGAAGCCTGCACAAACATAAAAATATTCAAAACCCGCATGCTGTTTGCAATAATGCACCTAAGTAATACTGCAAAACAATTTATTTTTATCCTGAATACAAAGTGTGTTTGTGGCAAATCAACACAACACATCCACTCTTCATAATTTCAAGCCTGGTGGGTGGCTGCATCCCTGTTATTGGTATGCTTGTAAATTGTTAAGTTTAGGGATTTTTTCAGGATAAAAAGAATGGAGCTAAGCCAGGCAATTCCCTAGAAGAAAAAACCTGGTTCAGTCTGCTTTCCAGCAGACCTGAGAGAATTCTCCTTGCAGTCAGGAACAATACCGAAAAAACAAGGCCAAATCTACTGTACACTTTGAGTTGCTCTACCAAGAAGACAGTGGCCGTATTTAAGTTTTGACTTAAATCTCTTGAAAATTATGGCAAGACCCTGAAAATGGTTGGTCTAGCAATGATCACAACACAGTTGAACAGAGCTTGAAATGTTGCCAATCCAGGTGTGGAAAGCTCTTAGAAACTGTACCAGAATAACATGTACTGACTCAGGGGTGTGATACTTATGGGATTAGACTTATATATAAATTTAAAGTATATAAAAAAAAAATAGATACAAAAAATAATAGATTTTGAAAAAAAAAAGATAGATTAAAAAATAAAAAAGCTAACAGCTGTAATCGCTGCCAAAGGTGCTACTAAATATTGACCCACGGGGTTGAATGTAATCGGCAGTGGTAATTTGAGCGCATCTTGCGGATCAGGAATCCGGTACCGTATCAGTTTGGACTGTTTTTGTTCCAGAACTTATTTACCCAGATGCCAGTACCTCTCGTGGCATGAACAGTTAATTTCCACTGTTTGCAATGTCAAACTTTGAATAAACGTCGATAAGAGTTCATTCAGCTGCCTGCCTCTGGTAATTCTCCTGCCACCGTAAAAAAAAAAGTAGCCTATGCCTTGGATTATTCTAAGAATTGACTTGGGTTGACCAGTCCGTGTTTTGACTCTGCTCAACATTGATAAGCCTATAGAGACCAACCCGTAGCCAGTTGCTGTGACGGGAGAGAGAGGAGAGAGAAGCGTGCCTGTATCGTCTCACAGAACCAGAATGACGATTCCTTTCTATGATCTCTTTCACTCTCTCTGCTCTGATCGACACTGAGCCTGCAACCTCTCATCTCTCCAGAGTTGTAGGTCATCATTTTATTTCCTGAAAGAGTCATAGCATGGGAAGGGTAGTGGTAGTCGCAGGGATACATTGGAAATACATTTGCCAAAATTATAGAATACACTGCCGTCCTGTTCCAGAAATAAAATGAAATAATTCAGAAGACTACACGAGGAGCTAGGCCTATAATTTAGCCACAAGGACAATAGCTTTTTTTTTTTTTTTTTTTAAATAGGCCTAGCTTGTGGAATTGTGTTGTAACCTAATCACAAGGCATTGGCCTCCAGTCGGGAAGATAGCTCTATGCGCTTGGCAAATCTGTTCAGTGAACAGCATGCAGCAAAAAACAGCCTTTGGCATAACTTCTAATAAATCTTGGGATAGCAACAGGTTTGGAAAGCAATGGCTCCAGCTGAAAATTAACAATAACCTTATCTGTCTGTAGGCTATGAAAATATTTATAAACTTCCAAATAGGCCTGTTGAGTACAAGCGCATCGGCCATTATTGGTGAGTCATTGGAAATTTAAAGGTTTTTTAGGACTGTAATTTCCGTGCCGTATCGTACAATATGTGTGTCTCCCCCGACAACAAGGCAAGGTTATTGATGGATTCAAGAACGAGGTCCCAGCTTTTAGTCTAGATAGGACGTGTTTGTTTAATAACATACCACAGATCATCTGTTATGGTCTAACTGGCAACCATCAATGGTTCATCGATATCGAAGACATTTCGACCCCACTTCATTCTCGTCTGCGCAAACTTGAAATATATCTTGGCGGTTTTGAAAGAGATGGGTCAGACTTGTGGTAGAGGGATCTCTCAACTGGCAGTGTCTGTAGATCTTTAGTTTTCACCCTTACTCTGGCCAAATCAAAAATCAATAAAATATAGCTTCAGTGTATAACAAAACTTATAATCACGTTATCAATGCATTATCCTGTAAGCTTTAAGTTAAAGTGTTACCGGCATATCTTATGTCCAACATTGACATACCAGTGGGCAAAAAAGTATTTTAGTCAGCACCATTGTCAATTTCTCCACTAAAAAGATGAGAGAGGCCTGTAATTTTCATCATAGGTACACTTCAAACTATGACAGACAAATAGAGAAAAGAAATCCAGAAAATCACATTGTAGGATGTTTAAATGAATTTATTTGCAATTATGGTGAAAATAAGTATTTGGTCACTACAAAACAAGCAGAGTTTCTGGCTTCACAGACCTGTAACTTCTTCTTTAAGAGGCTCCTCTGTCCCCCCAAATAAATCTTTAGATTTGCCAAGGTACTGAAAAAGTGTTCAGCCATCAAATATGGTAATCCATTCACCTGGACTGCATCTTGCATCCAAACACCACAATGTAGTTTCCATTGTAGTTACATTTTAGAGCTGTTATGTTTTTGATAATGCATTTCTTGGGTATGAAATGAAAATATGGATAGAATAGAACTACAATTTAGATGCAATGTTTGAAATGGCATGAAACACCTTTAAATATACACTTCAATATTTTCTGCTGGGGGTGGGGGGGGGTGCTCGTGAGCAAAAGTTTTAAGGTAAACACAAACTAGTGCAGTCAGGGAGGRCCTMCAGAACAAGGTCACCACAGTCAGGGAGGACCTCCAGAACAAGGTCACCACAGTCAGGGAGGGCCTACAGAACAAGGTCACCACAGTCAGGGAGGGCCTCCAGAACAAGGTCACCACAGTCAGGGAGGACCTCCAGAACAAGGTCACCACAGTCAGGGAGGGCTTACAGAACAAGGTCATCACAGTCAGGGAGGGCCTACAGAACAAGGGCACCACAGTCAGGGAGGGCCTCCAGAACAAGGTCACCAAAGTCAGGGAGGGCCTCCAGAACATGTCTGGGAAGGCTGATTACCTGGATGGAGAATCCAGGAGAAATTATCTTGTAATAGATGGTATCCAGGAGAGCCGATAGTGAGACATGGGCTGAATCTGAGGACAAAGTTCGAAAGCTGTTTTCTGAGGAGCTACAATTGGATCGACAGGTTGAGCTGGAACGTGCTCACCGGTCTGGGAAACCAGGGGTCASTAGTGGTGCCAATGGAACCAGACCCAGGCCAATTGTAGTGAAATTCCTCAGGTTCAAGGATAAGCTTGCAGTCCTTGAAAAATCCAATCGCCTTAAAAGGGTCCTTCATCTTCATCAATGAGGATTTTCTCAGATGCAGTCCGTCAGAGAAGAAAGGAACTAATCCCAGC
>NW_019949239.1:0-616 GCF_002910315.2 Salvelinus sp. IW2-2015 | reverse complement strand
CCTATGTAAGAATGCTGTTCATCGACTACAGCTCAGCCTTCAACCCCATAATGCCCTTCGAGCTTATCAATAAGCTCACGGACCTGTTCAACTTCAAGAGGCTTAAAAATTCCTGCCTGGTATGGCAATTGCACCGTCCGCAAACGAAGGGCTCTCCAGAGGGTGGTGCGGTCAGCCCAACACATCACCAGGGGCACACTGCCTGCCCTCCATGACATCTACAGCAGCCGGTGTTACAGTAAGGCCAAGAAGATCATCAAGAACCCGCCCGAGCCACGGACTGTTCACCCTGCTACCATCTAGAAGGGGGAGACAGTACAGGTGCTTTAAAGCTGATACTGAGAGACTGATAAACAGCTTCTATCTCTAGGCCATCAGACAGTCACCGCTAGCCGGCATCTGCCCATCTGCCCTGAACCTTAGTCACTGTTACTAGCCTGCTGTCACCCAGTATACTGCCCTGAACCTTAGTCACTGTTACTAGCCTGCGATCAGCCTGTACCCTGTCCTGAACCTTAGTTACTGTTACTAGCCTGCTATCACCCAGTACACTGCCATGAACCTTAGTTACTGTTACTAGCCTGCTATCACCCAGTACCCTGCCCTGAACCTTAGT
>NW_019949238.1:8244-11810 GCF_002910315.2 Salvelinus sp. IW2-2015 | reverse complement strand
TATCTAGAGATGTGTTTGGGCAGAGTCATATCTATGATGAGAGTTGTTTGGGTCATATCTATGAGATGTGTTTTGGGGCAGAGTCATATCTATGAGATGTGTTTGGGCAGAGTCATCTATGAGAGTGTTTGGGGCAGGTCATATCTATGAGATGTGTTGTTGGGGCAGAGTATGAGTGTTGGGCAGAGGTCATATTATGAGAGTGTTTTGGGTCATATCTATGAGAAGTTGTTATGTTTGGGTCAGTATCTATGAGATGTGTTTGGGCACAGAGTTCATATCTATGAGATGTGTTTGGGGGCAGTCATATCTATGAGATGTGTTTGGGGCAGAGTCACATATCTTATGAGATGTGTTTGGGGCAGAGTCATATCTATGAGATGTGTTTGGGGCAGAGTCATATCTATGAGATGTGTTTGGGCATATCTATGAGATGTGTTTGGGCTCATATCTATGGGGTTGTTTGGGGTCATTGCTGTCATAAATGTGGAAGTCATAAATATCTTCACCTCGTCCCAAGTTCCCTTGTCAAAAGCAGTGCACCAAATAGGGACTATAGCCATTTGGGACTCAGATCGTATCTATTTCCATCACATTGGAATAGGCGCCATTTTAACAGGCGTTTGGAGTGAAACATGAATCACCTGGAAAGCAGCAGCCTGATAGACACATTTAACTATGAGAAATAAAAGCTTTAAGACTTTAAGGTCAAAATCGTCCACACACAGGAGACCAGGGCAAAAAAGCAATATCTGTAAAGGAATAAGCATTTCTCTTCTAATACCGTCGCAGTAAAACAGCAGGCAAAGATCTGATTAGACTGTGTCCCAGTTGGAAACAGCTTAACATTGATATTGTATATTACACCGCACAGTAACCAGCCCTGTAAATTAACTTGTTTTATTACAGTTGTTGTAATACAGTCACGACCTTCGCGCCATTTTCTTTTTGGTTCATAGCCACGTCATGCCTTCAATTTTCACTGAATCAAGAAATATTTCGTTATTCAACACTAGTAAACCAATCTGTCAGGGTTTGAAAAGCAAATGGTGGGAAAATTGCATTTAGAATTTTCAGTTTTCTTTGTGAATCCAGTGACCTGAAATGAATTTGACCCTGAGACCTTGACCTRTGACCTTGAAGGTCAAACTGAACCATGTCATTATCACCTGGCGAACCGTGGGAGGGGAAATAAAGGAAATACACCTGTTCAGCACCTAGCAACAGTTGCTCACAGAGATATTAATGATGACCGAATGAATGCCTTCGTGCTCTGCGTCTGTGCTTCTTTAGGAATCACCACATGCCTTTCACATGCCTTTTTTCCCGTGTGTGGGTTTGGGTTACCGTGTGCAATTAGGAGGGTCTTCACTAAAAGACAAAAATATTAAAATGAATACAATTGTGTCTCGTGTTAGAAAGAGAATATCATTCCCAACAGTAACCAAGGCTTTTCTTTCAGCCTACAGAGAGGAGATGGGTACAACTACAGATCATCACCTGGATTCAGCTTGAACTGATGGTCAGGGGGGGGCCGGAACGTAATTACAAATCATTTTCAAATCAAATCATACATCAAATCAAATCATCAATACTTATTTTCCACCATAATTTGCAAATAAATTCATAAATTTCCCTTAAGATCCTACAATGTGATTTTCTGGATTTTTTTCTTCTCATTTGTCTGTCATAGTTGAAGTGTACCATGATGAAAATTACAGGCCTCTCTCATCTTTTTAAGTGGGAAACTTGCACAATTGGTGGCTGACTAAATACTTTTTTCCCCACTGTATGTTCATGTAAGATGTAAGGTTTTAATGTTGTTGCATATTGTCATGACGTTGACCTGTTGGTAAGGTTTATGACCCCCCCCCCCCCATAAATACCTTTCTACCCCCCTCTCTCTCATGACTCTAGAGAGGGACTCTTGAATAGCCTTTGTTAAACAAGAGTCTGGGAACATCAAACAAGTGGAGGGAAAGGAACATATTTCAGTAATAGAACCATTGAAAATATATGCGTTGTACTTAATGATATTGATGTCAGTTCGGTTGTCATCTGAGACATTAGACTGATGACAGGACGACCTGTATCTGGGAAAGTCTACACATTATAGTTATCAAGATTCACATGGAATTGTTGTGCAATTCAAATGTTTAATATAAAATGTATTTGTGAAAAGATGAAATGTAATTTTAGCTTCCAAATGAAGATTTGTTTTCATAAGGTTAGAGCTCTGCTCAATCAGTGGCCCGCCCCTGTGAAGAGACTGGGTTATAAACTATAAACACACCCTTCTCCCCTAATAACCAACACATAATAATATAACGTACACCTCTGTGAGCGCAGAAAATGTAATCACCTGCTGCTCTATACCTCAACAATGGTAGTATGTCCCAGGACACCTCCCCAGCTGCCTGAAAGATAAATACACATTAGAACAGAGAATGATCACCTACCCAGAGGTAGAAGTTTGTCTACCGAAGTTGCTCTCTCTAAAAAGACCTAGCAGACATGATGAGTGCCGAAAACTATCTCACGAGAGTATACGGAAAAGCCTCAACCTCAGGTACTTACCGACAAAGGAGATCTATTCTTTAGGTTCGCAAGATCACAAGCAAGGAAGAGGGGTAAAAAGAGAACAGATTAGGTAGAGTTTGGCACCTACCGAAGGTGCTCTGGTGCCCCCGCCGGCTCCAGGCACGCCGGCCACGAGTGGAAGTCAGGGTACGCAGGCGTTAGGTGGATCTTGTGGTTCTGCGACTTACCACAAAGTACTCTGGGCTGGGTCTGGTCCAAGTGGGCAGGACAGATAAACGGTGGTTGTGAACTGCGTCTCTTTCTGGGCCATCAGCAAAGCTTCTGTCATCTATCCTCATCATTCTAGAACTTCTAGCTGCTTCTTATTCCGTCTTCTCTCCTTTATCTGTTGATATACATCTTTATCGTGTCTCAGACTCCTCCCTCGTCCGCGTCCTCGCGGCGGCTTGATTTTCTTGCTCTACTTATTGCTAGTCGGTGGCCCGCTGCGCTCCGCTATAGACGGTGGGGCTAGGATCGTGCCGCAAGGGACCGACGGCAAAAGCAGAAGGCTGACAGGTGAAACAAACTAATCCAGCCCCAGGAAGACGGTCAACCGACCAGAAACAACCACCACAGAGCCACATCAGAGCCGCGCACAACTCAAGAGGCCCGAAGCGCTATATCCCCAGGCGAATAATACAACACACCCAAGACTATTCTACTTTCGAGGAGCAAGCGTGACAGGGGAAACCGGACCTACTGTGTGGGTCAACGCACGTGGGTCCTTTCGGCGGAACATCCGTTGAACAAACTGCAAACGCCAATCAGCGACCCGGTTCCGGACAGGCGACTTAAACCCGGCACAAGGAGTCAGCTGCCAGCCTGCGAGCATAAAACGGGACAGTTACAAGCATTGTATTGGCATTTTCCCCTTTTCCAATGGGCGGTAATTTAGAATGCATAAGATTCTGTATTTACGATAGAGTAGCTGCCTACGGCCCGATAGAGACATCGCTTCTCCCCTGTGTTCCTCTCGGATACAT
>NW_019949238.1:0-3437 GCF_002910315.2 Salvelinus sp. IW2-2015 | reverse complement strand
AGCTCTGCTCAATCAGTGGCCCGCCCCTGTGAAGAGACATGGGTTATAAAACTATGAAACACACCCTTCTCTCTCCACTATATAAGCCCTTGACGAAAATGTAACCTCCTGTTCCGGGTACATTAGGATGACGTTCCGATGTCTGAAGGATTCAGATAATAACTACAGAACGAAGCCAACCTCAGCGTGAGCTTTGGTTGCGAATGGTATGAACTTTGAACTCTTTTTCGCTACAGAAGTGATACCTCCTAGCCGTTGAGTTAGCAGCGGCCGCTGTAAACGTGGGCTAGGAAAGGACGGACAGAGTATCCCGTCTACCACACAACGACGACACTACAACGTATCCCGTTCACCACCAGAGACACTCTTCAAATGACAAAGGACTGTTGGGCAACACGGCCTTCCATCTACCACCAACCTATTGGAGCGCAGCTCAGAGTAAATATTTATTGCATTTTCCTTTTCCAAATGGGCGGTAATTTAGAATGCATAAGACTCTGTATTTACGATAGAGTAGCTGCCTACGGCCCGATAGAGACATCGCTTCTCCCTCTGTTCTTCAGTCGTCCCGCTCTTTCACTCAAACCCAGCACCCTTTCCTTTGGGTAACCAGCTGTCATATCTGTTCCGTCCGCTAGGGATGTTTTCCTTTATGACATAGTTTGTAATCAAAGTATGATTCATTCTGTGTATATGTAATTCTGTGTGATTTAGTTAGGTATTTAGTAAATAAATTATTAAACCCAATTTTGTATTGCTGATTCAACTTGTTAGCCAGGGTTCGTGAAGATAACCAAGAATTTACAACTTTCAGATGAGACTGAAATAAGGTGACGATTAATATTGACTGCTATTGATGTAAAATATTATTAGGTCTTTAAGAGTTTATTCGGAAGATAACAGCTCTATAAATATTATTTCGTGGTGCCCCTCCTCTCTAGTTAATTACATTTACATGATTAGCTCAATCAGGTAATATTAATTACAGGGAAAGGATTTAATAGAATAGCATGTCATATCACTTAATCCGGCATAGCCAAAGACACGACAATATGTATCATGTACCATGTAAGGTTTAATGTTGTTACATACTGCCATCTC
Source organism: Salvelinus sp. IW2-2015 (assembly GCF_002910315.2). Classification (NCBI taxonomy): domain Eukaryota; kingdom Metazoa; phylum Chordata; class Actinopteri; order Salmoniformes; family Salmonidae; genus Salvelinus; species Salvelinus sp. IW2-2015. The sequence goes on along the minus strand of NW_019949238.1, from coordinate 2,336 downwards.
TTCCTGTTCGTGTCTACTGGCCTGTGTTTCCACTGCCATCTCTTCCTGTTCGTGTCTACTGGCCTGTGATTCCACTGCCATCTCTTCCTGTTTGTGTCTACTGGCCTGTGTTTCCACTGCCATCTCTTCCTGTTCGTGTCTACTGGTCTGTGTTTCCACTGCCATCTCTTCCTGTTTGTGTCTACTGGCCTGTGTTTCCACTGTTATCTCTTCCTGTTTGTGTCTACTGGCCTCTGTTTCCACTGCATCTCTTCCTGTTTGTGTCTACTGCCTGTTTCCACTGTCATCTCTTCCTGTTTGTGTCTACTGGCTGTGTTTCCACTGCCATCTTCTTCCTGTTTGGTCTACTGGTCTGTGTTCCACTGTCATCTCTTCCTGTTCGTGTCTACTGGCCTGTGTTTCCACTGCCATCTCTTATCCTGTTTGTGTCTACTGCTGTGTTTCCACGTCATCTCTTCCTGTTGTGTCACTGGCCTGTGTTTCCACTGCCATCTCTTCCTGTTTGTGTTCTTACTGGCCTGTGTTTCCACTGCATCTCTTCCTGTTTGTGTCTACTGCCTGTGTTTCCACTGTCATCTCTTCCTGTTTGTGTTCTACTGGCCTGTTTTTTCCACTGTCATCTCTTCCTGTTTGTGTCTACTGGTCTGTGTTTCCACTGCCATCTCTTCCTGTTTGTGTCTACTGGCGTGTTTCCACTGTCATCTTCCTGTTGTGTTACATGCTGGTTCCACTGTCATCTCTTCCTGTTTGTGGTCTACTGGTCATTGTGTCCACTGTCATCTCTTCCTGTTTGGTTCTACTGTCTGTGTTTCCCTGTCATCTCTTCCTGTTGTGTCTACTGCCTGTGTTTCCACTGTCATCTCTTCCTGTTTGTGTCTACTGGTCTGTAGTTCCACTGCCATCTCTTCCTGTTTGTGTCTACTGGCTGCTGTTTCCCACTGTCATCTCTTCCTGTTTGTGTCTACTGGTCTGTGTTTCCACTGTCATCTCTTCCTGTTTGTGTCTACTGTCTGTGTTTCCACTGCCATCTCTTCCTGGTTTGTGTCTACTGGCCTGTGTTTCACTGTCATCTCTTCCTGTTTGTGTCTACTGGTCCTGCCATCTCTTCTTGTTTGTGTCTACTGGTCTGTGTTTCCACTGTCATCTTCCTGTTTGTGTCTACTGGCTGTTTCCACTGTCATCTCTTCCTGTTTGTGTCTACTGGCCTGTGTTTCCACTGCATCTCTTCCTGTTTGTGTCTACTGGTCTGTGTTTTCCACTGTCATCTCTTCCTGTTGTGTCTACTGCCTGTGTTTCCACGTCATCTTCTCCTGTTATGTGTCTACTTGGCCTGTGTGTTCCACTGTCATCTCTTCTGTTTGTGTCTACTGGTCTGTGTTTCCATGTCATCTCTTCCTGTTTGTGTCTACTGGCCTGTGATTTCCACTGTCATCTCTTCCTGTTTGTGTCTACTGGCCTGTGTTTCCACTGCCATCTCTTCCTGTTGTGTCTACTGGCCTGTTTCACTTCATTCTCTTCCTGTTTGTGTCTACTGGCCTGTGTTTCACTGCCAATCTCTTCCTGTTTGTGTCTACTGGCTGTGTTTCCACTGTCATCTCTTCCTGTTTGTGTCTACTGCTTGTTTCCACTGTCATCTCTTCCTGTTTGTGTCTACTGGCCTGTGTTTCCACTGTCATCATCTTCCTGTTTGTGTCTACTGGTCTGTGTTTCCACTGCCATCTTCCTGTTGTGTCTACTGGCCTTGCCATCTCTCCTGTTGTGTGTCTACTGGCCTGTGTTGTCTACTTGTCATCTCTTCCTGTTTGTGTCTACTGGCTGTGTTCTCCACTGTCATCTCTTCCTGTTTGTGTCTACTGGTCGTGTTTCCACTGTCATCTCTTCCTGTTTGTTCTACTGGCTGTGTTTCCACTGCCATCTCTTCCTGTTTGTGTCTACTGGTGCCGTGTTTCCACTGTCATCTCTTCCTGTTGTGTCTACTGGCTGCCATCTCTTCCTGTTTGTGTCTACTGGTCATGTGTTTCCACTGTCATCTCTTCTGTTTGTGTCTACTGGTCTGTGTTTCCACTTCATCTCTTCCTGTTTGTGTCTACTGGTCTGTGTTTCCACTGCCATCTCTTCCTGTTTGTGTCTACTGGTCTGTGTTTCCACTGTCATCTCTTCCTGTTTGTGTCTATTGGTCTGTGTTTCCACTGTCATCTCTTCCTGTTTGTGCTACTGGCCTGTGTTTCCACTGTCATCTCTTCCTGTTTGTGTCTACTGGTCTGTGTTTCCACTGCATCTCTTCCTGTTTGTGTCTAACATACCGCGGGCCTGCCATTCTCTTTCCGTTTTGTCTA
>NW_019949237.1:6797-11811 GCF_002910315.2 Salvelinus sp. IW2-2015 | reverse complement strand
GAGTAGCAAGAGTAGCCAGCTAGCACAGGCTGCAGACCCTCAAGGCAACCAACCACCACATTTCATGCTTGATTGAATGGCCATGTCAAATACAGGACTGTTATAATTTCTATACTACAGGTGTTATGGATTATTTTAATAGCTCTGTACACCTGTATGGGCTCCGACTGGTGCCGTGCCAGGCTCTCTATCAGATTTACACTGCTAGGGCTTCGACTGGTGCCAGGCCCTCTCATTCTAATTCTCACACCTGTAGAGGCTACAACTGGTGTCCTCTGGAGGTTACTAAGGCCGAAGTAAGGCACAGGCCTGGCAGCAATCACAGAAGGGCCAACCACACACCGTTTCATGGCTGATTAAATGGCCACTGTCCATGTGCTACTGTCTGCCAGAGTACTAGACTTTGTTTTTATATTTTACACTTAACCCCACATTTAATTTAAACCCAATTTTTATTTTAAAAAAACAAACCCATTTCGCCAGGATTCCGGTACCTCCTCGTTTTCATGAAACTTATGTTCCACTGTTTGCCAATGTAAAAAAGAAGCAGAAAAAGACACAACAAAAAAAACAGGTGCACTCAGTTTCAGCTGCCCTGCGCGCACAGGTAGCGAAGTGTTCCCCATTTCATCATGTTTCTTGAAGGTGACCAAACTCTGCCTTCCCGTCGCGGGCCGGGCCCGGGAGCAACTCAAGCAGCCATAGGCCCTCCCGACAATCGGCATGGTTCAGATTACACCGTGTCGCAGCAGCAAACGTAGCGTAAAAGAAAGGTTCAAGCAATGGACACGTGATTAAAAACTTTGGACACAACTGAGGCGGTCAGAAGCAAAGAACTGGCGTCTAAACTGTTCGAAAACCAGGACTAGAGAGAGACGGTCAACGCAATACCAGCAAAGAACCTTGCGCTGTTCCTCTACAACTTTAAAAACCAGGACTGAGCGAGAGCCGCACCGAAACGAGAAAACGACTGGTTTACCTTTAACAACACATGCCCTAAGACCGACACCGTCACGAACTGATCAAAAACTCTTTTCAACGACAAACCAGGATAGGAGAGACTGTCAACGATACAGGCAACAGAATGCTGTGTTTAAACCTTTTAAAACCAGGACTAGAAGAGACTGGTCAACGAAAACAGCAAAGAACTGCTGTTTCTAAACTTTAAAACCAGATAGAGAGAGACTGTCAACGAATACAGCAAAGACTGCTGATTTTATGAGTGACTTCATGGTTTAAGTTATTACTCAGCGCTGTCAACACGTTTTCTTCAACACTTTTAATAACCATAACATTATTCCTACACTCTTGTAATGAATGATAGACGTTGGTATGTGTTATTAGCGAGCTGGGTTTTTTTTAATATCAAAGCAATATTAAACTTTCTCTGTTCATAGAGGAGACATAATACTGTGCAAACTTGACTTTTGCTATCAGCTGGAAGACCGTGTCTCTTTCGGTCAGTGTCAGTGGAGGAAAGGGAGCGTGGATGGGATTTTAGAAAGAAAGACGCTACCCCGGCCACAGGCTGCCCCCCGCGTCCCAGTCTGCTGGGGCTTTTGGCTTCTCCTTTGGGCGGGGGCTTCTCTCTCCTTCCCTCTTCTACAGTTGCCTAGGGCCACTCCACAGGCTCGGACCGCGGTAAGTCGGGCCCCGATTTTCCCTTTCTGCCCCCTCCCGGCGATCTCATCCGGCAGGCTATCCTCCCCCTCCGCTGAGACGGGGATCTCTCCCTCCAGTTCTGGCTCGTTGGCGGGGGCTCGGGTTAAGTCTCCATTCCTATCTCCTCCCGCTCCCGCTTTCTTTGCGCGCCCGCCTCTTGGTTCGTTTGTTGGCTCCTTCCGTGCTATTCGGTGTGTGATGCTTTAGCTTTGTTTGCGTGTGCATTTCATTTTCTTTTTTTCTCTCTCCTCCGCTCTGAAAGACGGATAGACCTATCTCTCCTTGTCTCCTGGGCCCTTAGTAAACCCTCCGAAAGAAGATTTACAGTGGTCTGAGGTTCCAGGTAGAGAAAGAGGTCGTGTTGAGACATTTAGCTCTTGTAAAAGGGGACCAGTACAATTGGGGTTATTCATCCCCGGTAAATGCCAGCCAATGTTAAATTAACGCTTTGTTCATACGTCTGTTGACTGAGGTGAGACCCTTAAGACCCTGCGGGTAGAAGGTAACCAAGTCCCACGGGGAAGACTACAGATTATGAAAATTGCAGATTATATATATTTTTTGTTACGTGCATGTTACGTCTAGCGTGTTTAGCTATTCCATCATTGATTGCAGTCATTCAAACAATAATTTGGCGTTAATAAATTATTAATCTAGCGACATCATTTGTTTGATGTTTTATGGTATACAGTTCAGATCCCAGTTCTGAGAGACTTACTGTATATAGACAGTCTACCCATTGAAAGTAAGTACTCTACTACAGGTCAACAGTTGAAGCCTGGCCAGTCATCAGGAGTCAAACTGCAGACTTGTAAAGTTATTACTTGTCACGTACAACAAACACATTACCAACTCAGTAGCCTTGTGGATGGAGTGTCTGCTCTGATATGTTGACAGATCGACCCTCAACTGAGTCGTACCGGAAACAAAGAGAGAAAAAAGGTGAAAATGTATGTGTAACAATTGATAATACCTGTATAGTGTATTGGCTAATTGGCTCTGAGTCATGTGCACATCAGAGTTTGGGTCAATTTCACAAATTCAATTCTAATTCAATTCTCTCTCGWTGTAAATTCCACTTATTCAATAAAAATTCCAGGTCAGTGTTTGAATTCAGAGATAATTGAATTACTCTGAATTGTAATGTTAGGTAGATAAGACAGCCTGGCTATACTGGAAATATAAAAATACAGGATGAAATTTGTAAAAACAAATCCTACAGTAAATGTCTTAAAATATGTGCATTAATTCCATGAACTGAGAAATTTACAAATATTGAATTCCACTTCGTGAGTGAATTCAATAATTAAATTGGAATTTCAAATAAAATTTGAATTGACCCCAAACCTGGAGCACATATTATATATAAATAAATGTAAAAAAAAAAAATTATTAGAGTCTGACAGTTGATTAACATACATATTCATTTTATTTACGAATTAGTTTTTGATTTTGAAAATGAACTACAATTTCAGTACAATATAATAAGGATCACACCCCTTTTCTCAATTTTCAATTTTTGCCTTAAATGACATACCCAAATCTAACTGCCTGCAGATCAGGACCTGAAGCAAGGATATGCATATTCTTGATAACATTTGAAAGGAAACACTTTGAAGTTGGTGGAAATGTTAAATTAATGTTGGAAAAAGATAACAGGTTAGATTTGGTAAAAGACAATACAAAGAAAAAAAACATGCGTTTTTTGTTTTTTTGTATTTTTTGTACCATCTTTGAAATGCAAGAGAAAGGCCAATGTATGACTTAGGCACAATTTAGATTTTGGCCACTAACGGCAGCAGTGTATGTGCAAAGTCTAAGACTGATCCAATGAACCATTGCATTTCTGTTTAAAATGTTGTATCAAGACTGCCCAAATGTGCCTAATTGGTTTATTAATACATTTTCAAGTTCAGAACTGTGCACTCTCCTCAAACAACAGCATGGCATTCTTTCACTGTAATAGTTACTATAAATTGGACAGTGCAGTTAGATTAACAAGAATTAAGCTTTCTGACAATATCAGATTATGTCTATGTCCTGGGAAATGTTCATGTTACTTACAACCTCATGCTAATCACATTAGCCTACGTTAGCTTAACCGTCCCACGTGCGGGACACCGATCCTGTAATAAATTAACACAAACAGAAAGAGGACTACTTTTGTAGGGAAACCCTGAACATATGAGGAGTTTCATTCCAAAACGCAATATCCATTTTCAGAAATATTGGTAAATTAGTAAGTAAATTTTGAAACAGATTGGTGTATTTTTCACTATCTGATCATGGCATGGGGTTGCTCAATGACAGATGTATTTGTCTCTCTCTGTTTCTCTGTCTCTTTGTTCTTTGTCTCTCTCTGTCTGTCTGCTCGCTCTCTTCGCTCCTGTCTCTATCTCTTTCTGTCTCTCTGTCTCCTGTCTCTGTGTCTCTCTCTCTATCCCTCTCTCTGTCTTCTCTGTTTTCTGTCTCTCTGTATCTCTGTCTTTTTGTCTCGCTGTCTTTCAGTCTCTCCGTCTCTCTGTCTCTGTGTCTGTCTCCCTGTGTTGGTGTCTGTCTCTGTGTCTCTCTGTCTCTGTCTCTGTGTCTTTCTGTCTCTGTGTCTCTCTATCCCTCTCTTCATCATCACTCCAACAGAGTTCCGGTGGTGCTATAGCCTCTGTACTACATAACTGGACACATGTCTAATTAACTACAACGTTCCTTGTGAATCAGAGGTTTGGACTTTAAGACCAGGACACACATTTTCTAAAATAAGCACACACACTCTCTCTTTTTCTCTCTGTCTCTCTTTTTCACACGCACACACGCACACGTGCACACACCACACACACACACACTTTAAATCGTTTATTTGAATACACCAATCAAATCTTTATTAAAAAAGGATCCAAACATTTCAAGTCAACTGTTTTGCCCTAGTTTTTGTCAGGCCCGCAACCTGGAGGCCACGCACTGCAAGCCTGTTACTTGGCCGAGTCTGCCAAATATCAGCTCCACCAGCTAGCACCTACACCCGAGGGTGTCCAAGTGTGCCACGGGGGAAGGTATTTAAGAAGATGATTGAGCCCCCCCCCGCCCCTTCACAACAACAACATTTGGTGTATTTGGCACACAGGATGACACATCAACAACACACCAGCTTCCTCTTACACAATAACGTTCGTGGATGTGTTCTGTTGGTGAGACTACTCGTCTCACCTCGCTGGCTATCAGGTCGACAAGGCGGTCATGTCTAGCAATGTACAAATCCTTGTATGAACACTTACTTAGTTGACTACAGACTTTCTTTACCCAACCGTGGGACAGACTTTGTTCCCACACTCGGGACCCGCAAAACACCAGTCTTCAA
>NW_019949237.1:0-4933 GCF_002910315.2 Salvelinus sp. IW2-2015 | reverse complement strand
GCCCTAAAATGACATACCCAAATCTAACTGCCTGCAGATCAGGACCTGAAGCAAGGATATGCATATTCTTGATAACATTTGAAAGGAAACACTTTGAAGTTGGTGAAATGTTAAATTAATGTTGGAAAAAGATAACAGGTTAGATTTGGTAAAAGACAATACAAAGAAAAAAAACATGCGTTTTTTGTTTTTTTGTATTTTTTGTACCATCTTTGAAATGCAAGAGAAAGGCCAATGTATGACTTAGGCACAATTTAGATTTTGGCCACTAACGGCAGCAGTGTATGTGCAAAGTCTAAGACTGATCCAATGAACCATTGCATTTCTGTTTAAAATGTTGTATCAAGACTGCCCAAATGTGCCTAATTGGTTTATTAATACATTTTCAAGTTCAGAACTGTGCACTCTCCTCAAACAACAGCATGGCATTCTTTCACTGTAATAGTTACATAAATTGGACAGTGCAGTTAGATTAACAAGAATTAAGCTTTCTGACAATATCAGATATGTCTATGTCCTGGGAAATGTTCATGTTACTTACAAACTCATGCTAATCACATTAGCCTACGTTAGCTTAACCGTCCCACGTGCGGGACACCGATCCTGTAATAAATTAACACAAACAGAAAGATGGACTACTTTTGTAGGGAAACCCCTGAACATATGAGGAGTTTCATTCCAAAACGCAATATCCATTTCAGAAATATGGTAAATAGTTAAGTAAATTTTTCGAATTTTTTGGAAAAAAAATTCCCCCACCCAATTTTTAAAATTTAAAAATGGAAAAAATCACCCTTCAACCCCAAGAGTGGAAATTTTTCCCCCAAATATTGTAATGTTTTTTTTTGTCATCAGTGAAGAGGCAACTCCGGGATGCTGGCCTTCTAGGCAGAGTTGCAAAGAAAAAGCCATATCTCAGACTGGCCAATAAAAAGAAAAGATTATGGGCAAAAWAACAAATTTGTAACAKATTTTTTMGGTTACTAAATGATTCCATATGTGTCATTTCATATTTTTGATGTCTTCACTATTATTCTACAACGTAGAAAATAGTAAAAATAAAGTAAAACCTTGGAATGAGTAGGTGTGTCCAAACTTTTGACTGGTACTGTAAGTCCTGGCCATCAGGTAGGGCGTGCCAGGGGCTGRGTGACCTCTATATAGCCTCATCAGGCCCCTATACGTTGAGTGTACAAAACATTAGGACATGCTCTTTGCATGACATGGACTTACCAGGTGAATCCAGGTGAAAGCTATGATCCCTTATCGATGTTCACTGTTAAATGCACTTCAAACAGTGTAGATAAAGGGAGACAGGTTAAAGAAGGATGTTTAAACCTTGAGACAATTGAGACATGTATTGTGTATATGTGCCATTCATAGGATGAATCGGGAAGAAAAAGGTTTCAAGTGACTTTGAACAGGGTATGGTAATAGGTGCCAGGTGCACCGGTTTGAGTGTGTCAAGAACTGCAACGCTGCTGGGTTTTTTACTCAACAGTTTCCCGTGTGTATCAAGGATGGTCCACCACCGAAAGGACATCCAGCCAATAGGTCATTGATGAAAGAGGACAAACGGAGGCTGACATAAATTGTGCAGWGCAACAGACGGGTTACAGTTGGACAGTCCAGTGCAACATTAGTGCCCAAAGACCCATGAAATAATACACAACTCGTCGTAACGACACGAATGGGCGACGGCAGCCGACGACATGACAGAGTTCCACCTCATTCAGCAAAAAACAGGAAACTCTGGTTGCAGTAGGCTAAGTAACGAAAACACTGGACACTGGAGAATTGGAAAAACATTGCCTGGTCTGATGATTGCGGTTCCTGCTGTTTCACGCTGATGGGAGGACRAGGGTACGGAGAAAACCCACATGAGTACATGCATCCATCATGCCGTGTGTCAACATTCCAGGCTGCTGGTGGTGGTGTGATGGTGTGGGGTGTGTTTTCATGCCACACGTTAGGCCCCTTGATAAAATTGGAGCAATGTTTTAATTCCACAGGACATCTGAACCTGCCTAATTACCGCCCTGTGGCACCCACGTCGGTAGCCATGAAGTGCTTTSAAAGGCTGGTCATGTCTCACATCAACAGCATCCTTCCGGACACCCTATACCCACTCCAATTCGCATGCCGCCCCAACAGATCCAGATGACGCAATCTCAATCGCACTCCAAACTGCACTTTCTCACCTGGACAAAATTAACACCTATGTGAGAATGCTATTCATTGACTACAGCTCAGCGTTCAACACTATAGTGCCCACGAAGCTCATCACTAAGCTAAGGACTCTGGCACTGAACATCTCCCTCTGCAACTGGATCCTGGACTTCCTGACGGGCCACCCCCAGGTGGTAAGAGTAGGCAACAATACGTCTGCCACGCTGATCCTTAACACTGGGGCCCCTCAGGGGTGTGTACTTAGTCCCCTCCTGTACTCCCTGTTCACTCATGACTGCATCATCAATAAGTTTGCTGATGACACAACAGTGGTAGGCCTGATCACCGACAATAATGAGACGGCCTACAGGTAGGAGGTCAGAGAACTGGCAGTGTGGTGGCAGGACAACAACCTCTCCTTCAATGTGAGCAAGACAAAGGAGCTGATAGTGGACTATAGGAAAAGGCAGGCCGAACAGGCCCCCATTAACATCAAAGGGGCTGTAGTAGAGCGGGTCGAGAGTTTTAAGTTCCTTGGGGTCCACATCACCAATGAACTATCATGGTACAAACATACCAAGACAGTCGTGAAGAAGGCACGGAAAAACCTTTTTCACCTCAAGAGACTGAAAAGATTTGGCATGGGTCTCCAGATCCTCAAAAGGTTCTACAGCTGCACCATCGAGAACATCCTGACCGGTTGCATCACCGCCTGGTATGGCAACTGCTCGGCATCTGACAATAAGGTGCTACACAGGGTAGTGCGAACGGCCCAGTACATCACTGGGGCCAAGCTTCCTGCCATCCAGGACCTCTATACCAGGTGGTGTCAAAGGAAAGCCCATACAATTGTCAGAGACTCCAGTCACCCAAGTTATAGATTTGTTTTCTCTGCTACCGCACGGCAAGCGGTACCAGAGCGCCAAATCTAGGACCAAAAGGCTCCTCAACAGCTTCTACCCCCAAGCCATGAAACTGCTGAAGAATTAATAAAATCACCACTGGACAATTTAGATTGACCCCCCCCCCCCTCCCCTTTTTACACTGCTGCTACTCACTGTTATCTATGCATTGTCACTTCACCCCTACCTACATGTACAATTACTCAACTAACCTGTACACCCACACACTGACTCGTACCGGTGCCCCCTGTATAAAGCCTCCACACTGACTCGGTACCGGTGCCCCTTGTATATAGCCTCCACACTGACTTTGTACCGGAGCCCCTGTATATAGCCTCCACTGACTGGGTACGTGCCCGTATATAGCCTCCACACGACTGGGTACGACCCTTGTATAAAGCCTCCACACTGCTCGGTACCGTCCCTGTAATATAGCCTCCACATTGACTAGGTACTGGTACCCCCTGTAATATAGCCTCCACACTGACTCGTACCGTGCCCCCTGATATAGCCTCCACACGACTCGGTACCGGAGCCCCCTGTATATAGCCCCACACTGACTCGGTACCGGTGCCCCCTGTATAAAGCCTCCACACTGAACTCGTACCGAGCCCCCTGTATAGCTCCACACTGACCGTACCGAGCCCTGTAATAAAGCCTCACTCTGACTTGGTACCGGAGCCCCCTGTATAAAGCCTCTACATTGACTCGGTACGGTGCCCCTGTATATAGCCTCCACACTGACTCGGTACCGGTGCCCCTGTATATAGCCTCCACACTGACTCGGTACCGGTGCCCTGTATATAGCCTCCCACTGACTCGGTACCGGCCCCCTGTAATAGCCTCCACACGACTCGGTACCGGTGCCGCCTGTATAAAGCCTCACATGACTCGTACCGTGCCCCGCTGATATAGCCTCCACACTGACTCGGTACCGGTGGCCCCTGTTAATAACCCTCCACATGACTCGGTACGTGCCCCCTGTATATAGCCTCCACCCTGACTCGGTACCGGTACCCCTGTATATAGCCTCCACACTGGACTCGGTACCGGTGCCCCCTGTATATAGCCTCCACCACTGACTCGGTACCGACCCCCTGTATAAGCCCTCCACACTGACTCGGTACCGGTGCCCCGTATATAGCCTCACACTGACTCGGTACCGGGCCCCCTGTATTAGCCTCCACAACTGACTCGGTACCGGTGCCCCTGTATATAGCTCACACTGACCGGTAACCTGGTGCCCCCTGTATATAGCCTCACACTGACTCGGTACCGGAGCCCCTGTAATAGCCTCCACACTGACTCGGTACCGGTGCCCTGTATATAGCCTCCACACTGACTCGGTAACCGGAGCCCCTGTATATAGCCTCCACACTGACTCGGTACCGGAGCCCCCTATATAAAGCCTCGTTATTGTTATTCTTATTGTTCGTTTTTATTATTACTTTTTATTTTATCTTTGGTAAATATGTTTTAACTCTTCTAGAACTACACTGTTGTTAAGGCTTGTAAGTAAGCATTTCCCGTAAGTCTACACGTATCGGGGCATGATGACAAATAAAGTTTGATTTGATATAATATAATAACCCTATATAAACTCTATAAACTTATATAACCTATATTTACCTCTATAATCCCATATTATAACCTATTTAAACCCCCTATATACCCTATACAGTATAACCCCCTATTTAACCTATATATACCCTATACAGTAATAACCCACCTATATAACCTATACAGTATAACCCCTATATAAACCCTATATAACCCTATACATTATAACCCCTATATAAACCCTATATAACCCTAATACAGTATAACCCCATAATAAACCTATTACCCTATACAGTATAACC
>NW_019949236.1:10739-11814 GCF_002910315.2 Salvelinus sp. IW2-2015 | reverse complement strand
GGATGCCAACCTCTGTCTGACCACACCTGCTTGCAGTTCAGGGAATTAACTGTAGGGTTTTGGAGTCTTCTACGCAAACACTGTCTATATTTTCTGTAGTAGCTGAGGTTATAGAACACAGAACAGCAAAAGAAGAGTAATTAGTATAACAATATTAAGATACATGCAGTAAAATGTCCTGCTGCACTGAACAAGTATGGGCAGGTTCTGACCGGAGATGTACATAATAGTCTGCATGTACATAAAAGGCCAGTGCCCAGAACACCAGGGAAACAGGAATCACTCACATCTTGTTGCCAGCTTTGTTCCTCAGAGCAGACCTCTCTCAATGTTGATTGTAGTCCAATGCTGCCAGGCGTGTCCTGGCCTCATATGGGTGGTGTGAAGGCAAACCTCTTGCTGGCATATCAGAATGTGATTCTGGAATTCCTCCAGCTCTGCAGTTAGCCTTGTGTGTTGTCTCAAACATATAAAAATATATGACACATTTACAGTACTTAAAAGCCAGGTATTTGGGGATATATCTTTAAGTAGGTCTGCAATGTACTTTAAACATATTTTTTTAAAGCATGGTTTTGAGACCTACCTTACACAAAAAGGAGGGATGTAGTCAGAGCTGTCCACCTCCGATGTCACTTCCTCATCCTCTTCTGATGGGATCCACTATCAACTGATGTCACATCCTCTTCCATTTCCTCTTCTGATGTCCTCTATCCAATCAATACTACAAGAAATAGCAGAATAATGAAAAGGGTGCATGAGTTGATAATCACATACAGTTCTAATAGCAATTAAAACAGGCCTGTCCTCCCTTTAGACCATTTGTTACAGATTGAAATACTGTAGTTGTAGGAGACAATTCGGAGTATCAAAAAAGTTACAAATCTACAAAATGAAATGTGCTTTCACACTGCTTACAATATAGTTTATACTGATTCTGATCCATGCTGATGATACTGGCAGTGTCTGTGTCACCAATACTTATTTGGGTCATACTTACAGTGCATTCGGAATGTATTCAGACCCCTTCACTTTTCCACATTTTGTTACGTTACAGCCTTATTCTAAAATGGAT
>NW_019949236.1:0-10714 GCF_002910315.2 Salvelinus sp. IW2-2015 | reverse complement strand
CCATCTGAGGTAGTTTTTTCTAGGTTATTTAGGTTGGTTCTAGGTTAGTTAGGTTGGCTTTGCTGCTACTTGCATCCTACTTGTGCTGTGAAAATGTCTGTCCTCCTTTTTTATTTGGTGGTGAGCTAACATAAATATATGTGGTGTTTTCTCTGTAAAACATTTAAAAAATCGGACATGTTGGCTGGATTGACAGATGTTTATCTTTCAAATGCTTATGGACTTGTTAATGTGTGAAAGTTAAATATTAAAAAAAAAAAAAAAAAAGATTTTGAATTTCGCGCCCTGCACTTGAGCGGATGTTGTCATAGGTGTACCGGCGACGGGCTGCAGCCATAACAGGTTAACTTCTTATGGATAGGGGGCAGCATTTTCACGTTTGGATGAAAAGCGTGCCAGAGTAAACTGCCTCCTACGCAGTCCCAGATGCTAATATATGCATTTTATTAGTAGTATTGGATAGAAAACACTCTGAAGTTTCTAAACTGTTTGGATGATGTCTGTGAGTATAACAGAACTCATTGGCAGGCAAAAACCTGAGAAGAAATCCAACCAGGAATGGAAATCTGAGGTTGGTAGGTTTCAACTCATCCCACTGTAATATTCAATAGGGGCTATGTGTCATCTTGTACTTCCTAAGGCTTCCACTAGATGTCAACAGTCTTTAGAACTGTTGTTTCAGGCTTCTACTTGTGAAGGGGGGCTGAATGAGAAGGGGAATGAGTCAGAGGTCTGCCAGCAAGCCACGGTCTCATGACGCCGGTCATGAGAAGTTACTCTCGTTCCATTGCTTTCTAACAGACAAATGAATTCTCCGGGTGGGACATTAATTGAACATTTATGATAAAAACATCATAAATGATTGATTCTAACATCGTTTGATTTGTTTCTACGACCAGTAATATACTTTTTTGGATTTTTCGTACCGACATTTCCGCTGGCTTGCCCGTGCCTCGTGAGTTTCGATTTGTTTACTAAACACCCTAACAAAAGAAGGAATTCTGGGCATAAATTATGGACTTTATGGAACAATTCAAACATTTATTGTGGAACTGGGAATTTCCTGGGAGTGAATTCTGATGAAAGATCACAAAGGTAAGTGAATATTTTATAATGCTATTTCTGACTTATGTTGACTCATGGCAGATATTTATTTTGGCTGGTTTGGGCTCTGAGCTCCGTACGCAGATTATTGCATGGTATGCTTTTTTGAAATCTGAACAGCTGTTGCATTAAGGAGAGTTTATCTATAATTCCATGCATTGGAATTATTATAGATACAACACTTGTATCTTTTATCAATGTTTATAATGAGTATTTCTGTTAAATTGATGTGGCTCTCTGCAAAATCACCAGATGTTTAAGGGCAAAACATTACTGAATGTAACGCGCCAAAAGTGGTAAACTGAGATTTTTGATATAAAATATGAACTTTATTCGAAACAAAACATACATGTATTGTGTAACATGAGTCCTATGAGTGTCATCTGATGAAGAATCATAGGTTAGTGATTCAATTTATCTCTATTTCTGCTTTTTGTGACTCCTCTCTTTGGCTGGAAAATGGCTGTGTTTTTCTGTGACTAGTGCTGACCTAACATAAATCGCATGGTATTCTTTTGTCGTAACGCCTTTTTGAAATCGGACACTGTGGTGGGATTAAGAGCTGTTTGACAAAACCGCCCAAAATTAAGTTTGTTTTTGTGGGATGGTTTTTTTGGCTACCTGGTGGCAACACCAGGCCGTAAATTTGTTAATAGACCAAATAAGAGCGTTCCAACCTCTCTGCCAATAAACAGATAGTTTCAGTTTTCTCATTCCCCATTCAGACCACTCCCAGACAGTACTGTAGCTAAATCTTGCTTGGGGAAATTGCTCTTTGCTAAGAAGCTATTTTTGTTTATTTTTGACCATTTTTAAACTGAAAAACAATAACAGTAAGGTCTTACTTTAATTGTTACCTGCAAACGATTTGATATTGAGATAAAAACGGCTGCGTTGGACCTTTTCCTAAGATGACAGGAGAGGGGGTCAGGTGTGCTTTCACACTGTCTGCTTGAATTCCATGTGTTTGTGTCTATTAACGCATGACACTAGCCCTCTGACATTTATACATTCACACCTCATTGTTCCCGCTGCTTCCTCGTGAGATGTTTGATTACATTCCACTTCACACAGATGAGGTGTCTGTTGACCTAAATCAAGCTCACTGTTGGTCTTCAGGCGTGCCATCATTCACCATCCAACTCGTCCTGTTCTCCACTTTAGCTGTTCCTTTTTAAGGAAAATGGTTGCCATTTCAAATGTCAATTGCTTGCTCTGTCTATCGGCTACTTTAATCTATTTGACTCCTGCGAATGGAGTGGAGAAAGAGCAGGTTAATGTAGAGTAAACCTGATATAAAACTATTAGGTGATTGAATCTAGGTCACGATCAGTCATTCATTCTCTGCTATGATGTAAGAGGACTAGTGACAGACTTAACTGACAGTTCCTAAATGCCCGGAGTCATATGTGTGACAGTGTTTGTTTGTTGACAGAGATACACAGACAGTGCTGATGAATGTGTTGTGTGTGTCATTTGTGTGTATCATATCTCTGAGGTTTATACAGTTAGTGAACTGTCATTTCGCTCCCCGTTGCCCCCGGGTCAGAATTCCACTCTACTCTACTCTACTGTTGTCCCGCTGGCCCTGGTGTCACACCACTTTACCCCCCCACATGCAGTACAGTAATTTTTCCTGCACCCATAACCCACCCCACCCTGGTGTGTTTCGCAGTTAGTTTCGGTGTCAGGCACTGCCCCCACACACAATTTTCCACACGTGCCCCCAATTCCGTCTTCACCAAAAACGTGTGTAAAATATTGGACCATAAATTGTGCCTTCCTGTATTATGCTAAAATGTTTGTTCTATTTTACTGAGACATTTACTTTGTTCCTGTTATGTTTTATTATTTGTTATTGTTGCATTGTTGAGAAGGAACCTGCAAGTAAGCATTTCGTTGGATGGCGTACTATATGTGTATCCCGTACATATGACTAATAACTTGAAAGTGTGTGTGGACACACGCAACGCATCACACACAGTATGTACAGTGCTCCCTTCAGCTTCCCCTTCCCTTTGATGTGTGGGGTGTTAATGGAGCCCCTCCATAATTTTAATTTATTTATTCATTCATCTCCCTCGCCTAAGGCAAGGGATTTGATCCCCCACCCCCCTCCACACTCCCTCTCTTTCTCAAGAAATAACAAACTGGAATCCAACTGACTGAATTGGCCAAAATTTAAACAGCATGGGTGCTGGCCTGGTTTGGGCACCTAATGATACAGATAAATTTACCACAAAAACAAGAGATTTTTAATCAAGCACGTCTTTCAAAACAGGCCAGACGTGAAGGACAACCCAAAATGTCTCTCTGGGTGGTGGTCCTCAAAAATGTGTGTTTAATGAGTTCTAACTGCAAAAACCTTTGGATGTACACTATTATCTCCTCTTGGAAATTAGCTAATACTTACCTCAATAAGTAAATCTTAATTTGGATGGTTGACTGTAAAAGACATCTGCCTAAAATGAATAAATGTATCGAAAAAATATGCTTACAATACGGGCATGTAGTCATGTACTTGTCATGACGAGATCAACTGTGCACCAGAACTACAAAGACACACGCTGTACTATAAAATTTGCTTAGATTAAGGAAAATTATATTTAGAATCCTGATTTTATGTATTATTATTTTTATTCAGGAAAGTCCCATTTGAGGTCAAAGAGACCACTTTGACGCTGGCCGAATGAGACAGCTTCAATTTATAAAAACACATGTAGATCTACAATGTTGAGTAGAAACTCAGTACTTATATCAAAACTGGCGTTCAGATTTTAAACCATCAATGCGAGCCTTACTTCCATTTCGGTCTTAGAGAGGTCTAATAAACCACTTCTGAGGCGAAGAAACGTCTGGACCTCCTGTCGACATTTATATCAAACAGGGAGAGGTGAAGGTCGAGAGCCTACATGCGTCCCCCGAGAACACAAGCTTACCTTCCCATGGTCTTTGAGAGTTACCTGTCTACCAGCAACAGAGGGTGTTCTTTAAAGCAGAGACTCCCGTGTCAAGTTTGAATATCTGCTACGTCAGTTGTTTATATTAAATTATTTATGTTTAGGGTAAATAAAAAAAAAAAAAGGAATTGCGTTTTGGCGTCAGACCGTACATTGCCAAAGGACATATCTGACATCATGTGTCTTGGCGACAAGACAGCTTCCGCTGGTACCAATGCTGGCAATTTTCTTAGTAGTGAACTGATCAAAGGCAAGCAAACCCCGGCTACCCAAGATTGAGTGTTACTATCAACCGAAAGAAAAAACCCTAACCAAAACAAACGACAAGATATTGGGAGGTCAAGAGTAAATATCGTGATACATCTAGACGCAATGCATTTCTGCTGGTGCAGTTATGCTTGACATTGACAGATACACCCACTTCTCTTCCTTGTAGCTAACGTTAGTTTGATGTGTTCGTAATGCCTAGCGGCAAAATAACCTAATTAAGCTAACTATTTTGTAACGTCTAACTTCCTAACAGTGACACTTTTGAAACAAAGTAGTTGTAATGGTTACAAATTGTTAGCCTACCAGTACAAAGTGAAAACGTGCTCTGCCACTGTTATTCTTTGCTAGCTAGCTACAATGAAACCGCGCTTCTTACACAACTGTCCAATTTGTTACCGTTCGTGTGATGTGTAACATTACTGCCCAAGCCTGGCTAGCTAGCTAACGTTATGTAAAAATTGGAGGCAACTCATTTACAAGGCCAGGAAGTTTGTCAAATAGTGTCTGTAAATTTTCGAGAATATGTGGTTGAATATTGCAGCGGCAATACCTTTGTATTTTCCTCATAGTTACCAAAGAAGGGGTACAAGAGGTCATCCCACCCCTGCCAAAGATTGGAAGCATTGAAGTGCATGCTTGTCAGCACATTGGAATTGCGTCAACGCTCGACTAGGTGTTTAGCCAGGTAAGATAGCATGAACTTCGAAACTAATATTAGCTTCCAACATGTTTTAACTTGAATGGCAGGTTTAACATACTCGAGTTCAATATTTATTTTACAGTGGGCATGACTTTCTAAAAAGAAGACCTGATATATTCGTATCCATACATGACATGTAACGTATCTTAAATGTTTTTTCAAAAAACAATTTAAAGAAAACGTGCAAAATATGAACATTTCATTCAAACATGTTATATTCCTGTTCGCATAATGATACAATTTGGGATACTGATCTACTGTCATTCTTTTTCAACATCAGTGCATTTCGGGAAAAGTGTTCAGACCCCCCTTTACTTGTTCCACATTTTGTTACATTAGCCTTTACAATGTATTAAAAAAATCAATCAATCTACACGAATACCCCATGATCCAAAGCGAAAACGAGGTTTTTTGAAATGGTTGCAAACACTATAATGTTTAAAAAATTTAAAATAGCTTTATTTGCATACGATTCAGACCTTTGCTTATGAGCCTCGGAAATTGAGCTTGGTGTACCCTGTTTCCATTGATCATACCCTTTAGATGTTTACATAACAACTTGATTGGAAGTCCACCTGTTAAATTAGATTGATTGACATGATTGGAAAGGAACACATTCTGTCTATGTAAGGTCCCCAGTTGACCAGTGCAATGTCAGAGCAAAAAACCAAGCCATGAGGTGGAAGTAATTGTCTGTAGAGCTCCCGAGACAGGAATTGGGTCGGCACAGATCTGGGGAAGGTACCAAATTTTTTCTCGCACATGAACACAGTGGCCTCACTTAAATGGAAGTAGTTTGGAACCACCAAGACTCCTCCATACTAGCCGCCCGGACAGACTGGAGCAATCAAGGGAGAAAGGGCCTTGGGTCAGTGAGTGACCAGAACCTGTTGGTCACTCTGAAGAGCTCCAGAGTTCCTCTATGGAATGGGGAGAACTTTCCAGAAGCACAACCATCTCTCTCGCACCCACAAGATTCTCTGGTCTGATGAAACCAAGATTTAAAACTCTTTGGCCTGAATGCAAGCGTCACGTCTAGAGAAACCAGGCACGCTCATAACACCTGGCCAATACCACCAGTGAAGCGTGGTGGCAGCGTCATGCTGGATGGTTTTTTTCAGCTGCAGGGACTGGGAGACTAAGTCAGAGAAAAGACGAGAAGAGAGAGCAAGAGTGGAAAGGTAAGGAAGGAGAGAAGGCGAGGAAAGGAGGAAGAGAGGAAGAGAGGAGAGCAGAGAAGAGAGATAGTCAGAAGCAGGAGAGAAGAGAAGAGAGAAGAGAGAGGAAAGAAGGACGCAGAGGAGAAGGAGGACAGGGAGAGATGAGCAAGGAAGAGACAAAGAACAGAGAGACGAGAGAGGAGAAGAAAAAGAGAGAGAAGAGGAGAGAGGAGAGAAGAGCAGAACGAAGAGAGAGAGGAGAGAGTAGAGTATGAGCGAGAGACGCAGAGAGCAAAGAGAAGGGAGCGAGGAGAGAGAGAAAGAGAGAGGAGAACGGAGAAAGAAGGAGGAAGAGAGAAGAGGAAGGAGAAGAGAGGGGTCCAAAGGATAGTGACGAGGCGAGGGAAGAGTCAAAGGAGACGGAGGAGAGAGCCAGGGAGCAAGAGAGAGAGAGAGAGAGATAGAGAGGAGGAGGAAGGGAGCAGAGGAACAGTCCTATAACATGTTACACAATAAATCTATGTTTTGTTCAAAAAATGTGCATATTTTAGCTATAAATCAGTTTTACATTACTGCTACCATCATAGCTACAGTCAGAAATCGCACGGGAGTAGCCAGAGAAAATACAGACACCAACGTCAACTACTAATTACACATCATAAAACATTTCAGAACAATATATGGTGGATAGCTAAAGAAAGACAAAGATCTTGTGAAGAGCCAATATTTCCGATTTTTGAAGTGTTTTACAGRGAAAACACAATATATCGTAATATTAGCTTACTACAATAGCTAGCACACAGCAGCATTGATTCTAGTCAAACGGTAGCATAGCACAGTTCGACAGATATATGAAAAAGCATCCCAAATTGGGTCCTTATCTTTGTTGATCTTCCATCAGAATGTTCTCCAAGGGGTCCTTTGTTCAGAAACGTCTTTATTTCGATCCAGAACGAACGATTTCCCTCTTGAATTAGCAAGCACACTGGCCGTGCGTTGCTAACCTCTCGTTCTTGAACCAATTCTTGCGTCGCATCACGTCTAAAGTCCAGAATAAATTTCAATAATATAATGAAACTATATTGAAAAAACATACTTTAGGGTGATATTGTGACATGTATCAAATAAAATCGAAGCCAGAGATCATATTCACCTTTAACGAGTGTTTCAGGAGCCGAGTCCAGGTCCTACTTCGCGCCCAGAAAAAAAAATTAYGTGCGCAAGCCTCACTCCAAGAGGTTGTGTTCAATCCCAGGACGAGATAATCAAGTCATTTCTGCTCTCACTTCCGCATGACACCCAGAGGAAGGCGTATGACGTGTTTCTACAGTCCTAAGTGACATGCCCTTTTATAGACAAGGTCTTGAAGAGAGACATCGATTTTGGAAATCTCACTTCCGGATAGGAAATTGGCTGTAAAAAGAGTTCTGTTCCACTTAGAGAAATAATTAAAACGGTTTTAGAAACTAGAGACTGTTTTCTATCCAATAGTAATAATAATATGCATATTGTAAGAGCAAAAATMGATTAAGAGGCCGTTTGAAAATTGGCACATATTTTCCAGTTTTTCAATACGCCCCCTGCAGCCATAAGCAGCTTACAGATGGTAGGCAAGACAGCTGGCTATGGCAGAACGCTGACATTCCTAAGAGCCCGGATCTCAATCCCACTGAGCACGTCGGGGCCTGTTGGATCGGAGGGTGAGGGCTATGGCCATTCCCCCTAGAAATGTCCGGGAACTTGCAGGTGCCTTGATGGAAAAGTGGGGTAACATCTCACAGCAACAACTGGAAAATCTGGTGCACTCCATGAGGAGGAGATGCAGCTGGTGGCCACTGCAGCTGGTGGCCACACCAGATACTGACTGTTACTTTTGATTTTGACCCCCCCTTTGTTCAGGGACACATTATTCAATTTCTGTTTGTCACATGTCTGAGGYACTTGTTCAGTTTGTGTCTCAGTTGTTGAATCTTATGTTCATACAAATATTTACAAATGTTAAGTTTGCTGAAAATAAACACAGTTGACAGTGAGAGGACATTTCATTTTTTGCTGAATATATATATATATATATATATAAATAAATAAATAAAATAAAATGTACAGCAAGAGACAGACACCCTCATACACATATGCACACACTACCGAACGTGCATACATAGACACAAACACCACAACCCCCTCAACTCCCCCCTCATAGTGTATAGTATACACTCACAAACAGACAGATGCATACACATTACATACACTTGTCCCCAGAGAGTTGAGGAATGTGAGATCAGTTGTCARAGGACGTTAATCCTCATGAACACCCACACAATAGGAGTAGCATGTGCTACAGGGACCCTCCAGGGGCTCAGCGTGTGTCCCACAGGGACGGGCATTATGTTGAATCCCAGCACAGTTTCACATACAGTAGACACCCTCTAATGGGATATGGATGTGAAAATAATAACAATGTCACGGCGGTCTGATAACAAGCAAGTTTTTCCTTCATTTGTCTTTTATGGTAATATTTTGAGCGTATCATCTTTGCCTAGGGTGAGAGAACTTATATTAGACTACCAACAGACTGAACTAGATCTAACCGATGTCTACAGAAACCAACTTGACAAAAAGTGTGGTAGTCAAGTAAAAGCGTATTGAATTCATATCACATTAGGTCACCTAGCCTACATTTTTCTTTTCCTAATCTCGCTGACTTTGAAGATGGTGAATAGGGTGACCAGATGTCCCCGATTTCCAGGGACAGTCCTTGATTTTTGTGGCCTGTCCCCTGCTAGAGGTGTCCCAATTAGCCCTTAGAAAGAAAAATGTACTCTGGTCGTTAAACTGAGTCTGAATTTCAATAATTCAAAACTGTATCATACGATTTGTAAACACATATTGCTGTCCTGACCAAACTTGTTTGCCCCCGCAGTTTGCCGCATACTGTGAGGTTCAGGGAAACGTGGATCAGGATACATGTAACCACTGCATGAACAGCCCAGACGTGGTTTCATCGCAACATCAAATAGGCTACAAACTTGACATTTACTAGATAGAAATTGATTACTCTTTTGCCTATTTATGATGATAAGTGGCTATTTGAAGGCTATAGCAAATATGTGTTAACTATTTCCAAAGTTTATTTTCACAAAATCAGGTCCCATGGTGTACAAGAAACATTAGTGAATCCCACCCTTCTCGTCTCTTCTCTTCCATTGGAAGTGTGCCTCCTTGGGGGCGCAGTTGTTAGCGGGCATGTGTGGCTGCAAGGCCAGCTTGGTTTGTGCATGCGCAGAGAATGTTTACCTACAAACCGACAGACATTTTTCACAAATATCCTTTCACACCGTTACTGCTGTGTTAGGAGCGGATTAGTGACTTCGTCAGTAAGTTAACCTCTTTCAAAACTGCGACAAAACATTCAATTAATGTGGTGATACATAAACTCTGTTGACTAAAACCAAGAAACTCATGATACCAAGATGGCTGAATTATATAATAAGCCCATAGACAAATTGGACGCCGAGTGGCATCGAAATCCTGCAACAGAGATGTATATGAACAAAGGAAATTAAAAATAAAATTTTCAACCAGGCGGCAGAAATAGACCGTCCGCGCGATGAAACAGCATTTCCCACCAGACAGCTCCTTCGCATGCATTGTAATTATCTTTAGCGTGATCACCGCAGCAGATAGTGGCCACTTTGGCATCCATAGTGTCCATTAATTAACAGCGGAGGAGTAACTGCAGAGCGAATGTATATACTCCTTACAGACGAGAGACAGAAAAGAAAAGAGCAATAAACAAAGAGGGGCAAAAACTGCATTTGAAATACTGTTACATTAATCACGGAGATCTCAAATTGGAATAATAAATCACCAGATGGTCTCTCTATTACTCTGTTTGTTCCCTTCCACTCCCAAGCTCTTCATCACTCATCTTGGCTTTGCGTGTGCAGAGATGCCCTTCTTTGCCCCCATCTCCTCTTCCCGTGCACGACTGACCTGGAACCGCGGACAGACAACTCCTTCACCTCCCTGTTCAGGCAGCTCAATGGCAGAAAGAGGGCTCAGTGGCCAGTAATCTCCAGATCAACACGAGCTGGAGGGCTCGAAATTCAGCTCCAAATTATAGCCTTGTCACCAACGCTCGCGATGGCCACACTGTTCAACGACACCTAATGGAACTCATAGCGGACACACTTAAGGTACGGCACAGCGTCAGGCTTGCTAATCATGCAACATCAGCTAGCTAGGCAAAAGCTCCATTCGTCATATAGGCGGAAAATGCTCCCATTGCCACTCTTTTCTAACCCCAATTTCAAACAACAAAGGTTGATCAAATCAACTTTATGCATTTGAACAAATCTTGTCCTTATATGACCACTTTTCTATTGGGACAATGACAATGTTACTGCTAAGTGATGTCGACTAACCATAGGAGCAGTGGAACTAGCGACAACTGACACTAAGCAAGTCAAAAGGTTATCCCAGTAATACACTGTTATTAAGCTTAATTCCACCATTTACCA
>NW_019949235.1:19750-21599 GCF_002910315.2 Salvelinus sp. IW2-2015 | reverse complement strand
AGCCCCAAACTACCCCCATGAGCCCCTGTCTAAAGTAGTGCACTACTCATGAGTCCTCGTTCCTAAAGTAGCGCACCTACCCCCATGAAGCCCTGGTCCTAAAGTAGTGCACTAACCCCATGAGCCCTGCGTCTAAGGAGCGCACTACCCCATGAGCCCCTGGTCTAAAGTAGCCCACTACCCAGGAGCCCTGGCTCTAAAAGTAAGCTGCACTACCCCATGACAGCCTGGTTCGAAAGTAGCGCCCACTACCCATGAGCCCTCGGTCTAAAGTAGCCCAAACCACCTACCCATGAGGCCTGGTCTAAAGTAGCCCACTACCCCATGAGCCCTCGGTCTAAAGTAGTGCACTACTCGTGAAGTCCCTGGCTCTACAAAGTAGTGCACTACCCCATAGACCCCTGCGGTCCTAAAAGTAAAGTGCACTATACCAGCATTCTGCTAATGGATGTCCTCCAATGTATTATATAGTCCCAATATAGATTCTCTCTGAGCTGATCTGAGACAGCGGACAAGTAGGAGCACACTGTACGTAACATATACATCTACAATGACTCTGGAACAATATTTCAACCCCTTGACTTTCTTCCACGTTACCAGCCCGTAAATGTTTATAGTTCCCCCCCCTTCCTCAAACAACCCACCACATACGACAAAGCAAAAACTGTTTTTGTATTTAAAAAAAAACTGAAATATCCCTTTACATACAGTACCAGTCAAAAGTTTGGACACATCTACTCATTCCATGGTTTTTCCTTTATTCAAGGTCCCTTTATAAAAAAAATGGAGCAAATTGATTCCCCGAAGAATTCACAGTGTTCTGGAGGCAAAGGTGTGTCCAACCCAGTACTAGATGGGTGAACCTAATAAACTGTCCACTGAGCGTATAAGAGTGAAATTCTCTTCCTGTTCGTTTTATGTTTCATGGCCTCCGTCCAGGGATCCACCTCACCCCGCCTCCATGACAGAGTTTATGTAGCTGTTGCCATAGAAACAGCAGAGGGTCTCTATGAACAGCCCTGGTTGGCTGTAGTCAGACAGTCCTTTCTCTAAGCCTCCAACAGGGAAGGAAGGCTGTAATTGGTAAAAGTAGGGAGGGAAGGAAGGCTGTAATTGGTAAAAGTCCTTCTATGTAACAGATACTTGTTGAATTAAAACGGTGGTCTGCTTACTTAATAGGCGGCTGCTGTTCTTAAAGCAGCTTAATGTAGCATCACCCACAACACAGACAGCAGGAGGGTAGACACACCATAGAAGTAGATTTACACTGGGAAGAAAACACCAACATCCCTTCCTACTGGACAGCAACGGCTTTACATTAAAATGGTGGACTAATTATAAAGCATTTTCATATCATTACACCTCACCTAGTTCTTCCCTTTGAACAGGAGCTGCCCTGTAGGATATTAATAGGCTGCAATATATTCAACTGTATTAGGTAGTGTGAGGAAATGTCTGTTTAGAGAGCACAGTATATTCAACTGTATTAGGTAGTGTGAGGAAATGTCTGTTTAGAGAGCACAGTATATTCAACTGTATTAGCTAGTGTGAGGAAATGTCTGTTTAGAGAGCACAGTATATTCAACTGTATTAGCTAGTGTGAGGAAATGTCTGTTTAGAAAGCATTGAGTTCAGTCAGCACTCCCAGACCATCACACCCCCAGATAGCAGTACCCAGATAGCAGTACCTGTACTCTTCAGGATACTCAGAAGCAATGTCATGTTTGGAGTTGATTAAATCTATTTGTCACATACTTGGTAAACAACAGGTGTAGACTAACAGTAAAATGCTGACTGACTGGCCCTTCTCAACAATGCAGAGAGAAAGACAGAAATAAAGTAAAATACA
>NW_019949235.1:12244-19725 GCF_002910315.2 Salvelinus sp. IW2-2015 | reverse complement strand
AAAATTATATAGTAAGAAATACAAGCAGATCACACATGAAGAACGAGTAACAGGCGCTGCATTACAGGAAGTACCAAGTAATAACATGGCTATATAATCAGTGGCGATATGATTAGCAGATAACAGTACCGAAATGTAATAACTGGCTAATAACAGGGATAGGATTAGCGAGAGAATAATAGAGATTAGCCAAGAATAGAGTACCGGTAAGAACGTGCTATTAAAGTCACAGAGGAAAGTACCGTAATAACGTGTAGCTATATACAGGGATTAGCAGAATATAAGACCGAGTAAATGAACTGCATATACAGGGATTATAGCCCAGCGGGATATAAGGAGACTAGTGGCTAGATACAGGATACCGGGATAGCGGTGGCAATAGAGCAGGAGGTGGCTCTGATCCTGAGTAACCAGCGATGGACTTATATAAGAGATAGGTAAAAGAGGAACTCGTAGCAAGGAGTATATTGAGGCAGATGGTAGATATCATGAAGCATAGAATACCGTGTAAGATAACATGGCGATATACAGTGATAAGACAGACCGGAAATAACGGTGCTAAAAGTAAATAGGGATAATATACCACGGAAATTTAAGCCACAGATAGTAATAAACCAGGGATTAAGCCGATAAAGGAAGATTACCCAGGAGGTGAATTGGAAGTTAGCCAGAATTAAACAGTAACATAGAGCTTTAGGATACAGGGGAGGCCAATTAGCGAATTTGAGAGTAGATGATGAGATTAGCAGATACATTAAGAAATTTAGCAGCGAAAGATTATTAGAGTAATTAGCAATCAAGTAGTTATGAGCAAGATAGATAGTAGGATTCGTCATTATAAATAAGGAGACCAAAGTATGAACATAACCTAGCCAGATATGTTGGAATTAAGCGAGGCATAAGAATAAGCTCCTCACTAACGAATTTAGCAAAGACTGATATGAGAAGGAAATCTAGCAGGTACAAACGAGCAACTATACTGAATTAGGCCAAGTATAAGCTAGTGAGAAATAAAGATAGTCTTGCATGGAATATATATAGACCTCACGTAGCTGATTGCCCAAGGTAGAAAGTAAGGGGCTGCATTGCCCGTAAATGAAGCCTAGATATGCTAGAACTAACACAACGCTGGTATAGAGAATGAAGATAGCATGCTTCTAGAGTGGAGGTCAATATAGTATTTTAAACAGCCTGCTTGAAGATTATCAGCAGAGTAGCAATGACCGAAGGTATAGTCCTAGCTAGATTTTAGACCCCATTCTGCACGTACATCAAGGAGAGGCTATCTCGAAAGGAGTTAGCTATACTGTAATTATTAGCCAGAATTACCCTACTGGATCAAATAGAGGAAGTCTGATTAGCCACAGATTTAATTGAAGTCCTTTCGTGATGGGCTGGCGTAATGAGTCTCGGATGTAACCCCCTTTACTGGCCAGATAATCAAGTAGATAGAGAACTAGCAATTGAAGTCTTAACATGAGATTAATGGCCCCTCAATTAGCCGAGAGAGGCGCATCTAGATCCGGAATTGCTATACGCAGTATTATACGATCCATGACGTAAGTAACGATAAAAGATTGCAGAGACGAATTAAGAGATTCAGTCATTATTGACCCCTCTGTTATAGCGACAATGAAGATGGGCGCCTAATGATTGCGAACGTCGTATAGTAATCGCCCGCTGGAGCAGTAGAACAGAATTGAGGACAGCGTGTCCATATGTAGAGTCATTCGCAAGAGTATTATATTAGCTAGAATACCACCCGTGATCAGAGAGATGAGTAGCCATAAGGAGAGTACTTCTTGAGATTTAACTCACGCTCACTGAGCAGAAGATGAGAGAGGCGGCGATAGATAAATTACAGATGAAGATAGTTAGCAGAAGATAGATTAGCCGAAATATAGAATAGCAGGACTTAATATGAATTACCACGTAATAAACCCCTAGCTGCACAGAGAGGCTGCATTCTAGTAAGAATGAGTTCTTTCTGTGTACAGAGAAAGCTCCCTACTGGTAATTCGCAGATAGACAGTAAGGGGCTATCTGCGATCGTAATGATGCTTTCATTTATCACTATTGAGTAGGATGACGTCGCTAGATAGCTTTATAAGTTGATAGTCTTTGTAATGTATATACCGCCCTAGCGAGTAATACACGAGAGTAGAGTGTAGCAATGATCACTTAAGAGAGTAATTACGCCTCTTAGATTAGTAACGCCTCTACAATGATGCCGAATCAATAAGAGAAGTCGAGCGCGAAGGCAGGCTTCTTAGTACCCCTACTTAGAGTCACAAGGAGAGTGCTGCCTTAATGTGCCTCTTCTGTATTGATTAACCCCTCGGAATAGGTGACCATCAAGTTTGTGCTCTTCAGTGGCCTACAACTGAGGGATAGAGAGTACGTCAGTGGTGAGAAGCGCCTCTGAGGAAAGAGTCAGAAGAGAGTCGCGATAATCAGCAAGTTACACGGTAGTACTCATCTTCCATGACTGTAAGACTCACACTTCGTATGAATCACCAAGCTGTCTGCTTCCCCTCAAATGCACCCTCTCGGCACCCTTCTCACACATCTCTGCACAAGCACCACCTCCTTCCCACCCTACATGACTTCTCTCCTTTCCACTCACCACCTCTTTCATCACACGCAGCAGCCGCGCAGTTCCCCTTCAATGCAGTTCTACTCTCAACTCACACCCCTCTGGCAGCTATACGCCCGGGCCCCTTTACGCTTGCACGCCGCTTCGCCACCTCATTCCACCACATTCCCACCCGATGCCCATTCGAGCATCCTGCACTTCTCCACATTTCTCTCTTCCCGACCTCACTTCACACTCCTCCCCGCCACCTCCGATCGACCACTTCGCCCGCCCCACACTGACGCGTCCCTCTCGTATCTACACCACCCCCCTCTCATCATCCACGCCAGTGGATCCGCCCACCCCTCCTCGCTCACCTGTACTCCTTCCCTACGTTTTCAACCTCCTCCCTCCGTCCCCATACACGCCACCACCTGGCGGCCTTCCCACCCCTCCGTATACCCATTCCGTCTACCGCCTCCTTCCCGCGTCCACACCCCTCCTCTCGCCCGCGTTCAGCACGCTATCCATCCGATTCGCCTTGCCCCTCGGCGTATTCCATACTCACCGCGAACTTCTCCTTCGGTTCCACCTCTCCAAAACTCATATTCCACCGCCCTCTTACCTGCACTCCTTACCACCTAACCTTCCTGAACCTCCAACCATATTGAGGAGCATTGGGTCAACTGGACGCATCCCGTGATCGAAGCCTTGCGACACCTTGTAGAATTTGCCCTCAGTGAGCCAGATAGTGAAGCACGATTGCGTCTGAAGGAAAGGGGGGGTGTGCATCCTCGTATCTTCAGCTAATGGCCGTTACAGATGGAAATATTGTGTACACCTTTCAGAGTAGGACCAATACGACGGCATCACACGGAGCACCCATAGACCACATCACTATCATACTGACAGCGCCCACACATCACCATCCACCACACACCACCTACACCACACATTCCACACATACAACAGCAACGACACGATACCTCACTGACACACACAGACAGACAGCACAGCTGCAGCTCATCTCGCCGGATCGATGGCACTTCGATAAGGTCAACCGCTCACACCACCTCTCTCACCCAGGGAGAACCCGATGAGAATTAGTGTCCTTGGCCAAACGCCTGTGAGCTGTTTTGACCACTCTAATTGAAGCCCTATGATGGAACCATTCCTGCTCCCTACATATGAATCAAGGCGGGTGACGCGCTAGCCACTCGCCAGAGAAATACAACCATGTCGCGCTGCTCAAGCTGGTTGTGTTTGTTTGGTAAGCTGAGGTGTGATAAAACTGTTGAGATGTACTGAGGTACCATCTCCACCACGCCAGGTGTTTTGCGACCACGATAGATTGTTATTGATGCCAACACAGCGAACTTGGCGCTCTCGACCCCTCCACGACAGCCCCGTCATCGTGAACGGGCGTACGTCACCCCTCCGTTCCTGTAGATCACGATGCAGGCTCCTTGTTTGCCTGGACGTTGAAGGAAAGGTCTCTGACCCACGGTCAGGTCTCTGGCACATCATTAGGTCACGCTTCATGTGATAATCCAGATTTCCCACAGTAGTAGAGCTTGTATGCAGGTGGAATTGATGATGCGTACTATCAACAACTACCGGCAGTGTGTTACGTGACTATATGCAGGGTGAAGGTGTGTAGGGTGATGAGACGTGGAGAGGTGGCGTAGTGGGTGTGATATAGATGTTGACGCGTGAAGGAGTAGAGGTTAGTAGCGTTGATGGTGTCGTATCCTCCCTTCTTTCCACATGCTAACATAAAAAGTGCTAGCGCAGGTTGTATAAGTGTGGTCTAAAATGTAGTGTAGAGTAAGGTCCTAACCATCCCTCAACGGCATTTAAATGCGTTAAGTTCTAAGCCTTTAAGTTCAACATCTGTACCATCGCTAATCCGCCTGTCGTGAGGGCTGCCAGACCTCCAGGGGACGAGGTCTATATAAACCGATTTGAGACCCGTTTGAACCCATGAGTCCTAAAACTTAACAATGAAATATATACTTCCGTAACCTCTTCTGTCTTAAACCCTTCTAGAGCCAGATAGCCCCTTTAAAAACACCTGATACTTCCCCAATCACTACCTTGAACCCCTTACCTCCTAGCGCTAATTACGCGCTGATCTGCTGTCAACCGGTTCAATCCCATTCCAAGTGTAGTGTCATCTGTCTACAGAGAAATAGATTATCATTGGTCAAGTTAAGTACTTACGTTATCGAAAGAAACCAATAAGAGCATCTACAACCCAGTGGAGCCAGAGGCATGTACGAGAAACAACATAATCAAACATAGTGATAGTGCATTTAAATGTTGTGGCCTGCTCGAACGCCACTGTAGAGATGTATATCCCCGTTATCTACCTATTAATTGTGCCTTCTCTTAACGCGCCGCTGCCGTGCCTCACGCTGCGCCATCGCCCCTCCTCAGCAACTCTCTATGATTAGGCTATCAAGGTAATACAGGAACGATTTGCTCCAACATGCTAATTACCCCTGTTCTTCTAAGTCCAGCAAGTAATTACAACCTCGAGACCACTGCCTAGAAGGGTCGTAATGCGTGTGTCTATATGACAAATTTAGTTACCTAAAGGCTGAGTCACCCAATTGAAACGTTGTGACCACAGAAAATAAAGGGCGTAAATCAGGCATGCGAACTAAAAAATGAACACTCCACAAAAGCACTGAACAATGAAATCCCTGAACGACATATGCTGGTTTATAACAGTTTCAAGAATAATCTGGCCGATTTTACATTGGAATTAGAAAGAAAAAATAGATGATAACAATACATAGACTCATATAGGGTAAACAATCCAACTGATTCATAGACACTGCGCTACTCATGGTCCTATCATTGACGGTGCTCGGCATGACGCCGTTGGCTGGTAACTTCCTGATTATAGCTCCCTGGGAATTCGGAGAGATGTCAGCGTGGTACCTTGTATGAGTGACTGGAGAAAGACAGAGGAAGCTCCCCGTACTGGAAGACAGAAGTTATTTGAAATATAAGACAGGGAATGTCTACTGTAAAGACAGATGATGGACTCCTCAACCGATATATAAGACAGAGTTAGAAGGTACGTGTACTGGAAACCCAGCCAGTAGGTATAACTGGGATTAAAAGTAAGAGCTGCACGGCCATTTCTGGAGTGCTATATCTCAGAGAGTTACGGGATAAGAACAGAGAAGGGTACTGGAAGACAGAGAGTTACTGGGATAAAGACAGAGGGATAGGCTCCCAGTTTATGATCCAAGAAGAGTCTCAACTCTCTGAGATACTCTGTGTTTCAGGTCGACCACCGCGCTTTAATATAAAGGCGTCCAACCATGATTCGCTGATGGCTGTCCTCTGTGGAAATACACAGCTGTTGCTACAGCACGAGTACCTTTACCAGTGGTCAAATGCAGACTATGCTGGTATCCTCCATAATTGAATGAGTCTTCTGTATTTAACCCCTCTGGATCAGAGAGGGCTGCCTTAATGAGTCTTCTGTATTTAACCCCTCTGGATCAGAGAGGGCTGCCTTAAATATCAACGTTGTCGGCGCCCGGGGAGCAGTTGTTGTGAGTTAACTGCCGGCTCGGGGATTCGAACCAGCGATCTTTCGGTTACCGTGCCAACACTTAACCGCTAGGCTACCTGCCACCCTTGGGGGTAGAAGCTGCTCAGGGTCCTATTGGTTCCAGACTCGGTGTATCAGTACCACTTGCCGTGCGGAAACAGAGAACAGTCTATGACAAGCGTGGCTGGAGCCTTTGACAGTTTTTTGTGCCTTCCTCTGACACCGCCTGGTATAGAGTTCCTGGATGACAGGAAGCTTGGCCCCAGGGATGTACTGGGCCGCACACACTACCCTCTGTAGTGCCTTGCGGTGGGATGTGAAGCAGGTGTCATACCAGGCGGTGACGCAGTCAGTCAAGACGCTCTCAACGGTGCAGATGAAGAACTTTGAGGATCTGAGGGTACCATCTCCACCACTGCCTAGGTGTGTTTGGACCACGATAGATTGTTATTGATGCCAACACAGCGGAACTTGGCGCTCTCGACCCGCTCCACTACAGCCCCGTCGATGTGAACGGGGGCGTACTCGACCCTCCGTTTCCTGTAGTCCACGATCAGCTCCTTTGTCTTGCTGACGTTGAAGGAGAAGTTGTCCTGGTACCCCACGGTCAGGTCTCTGGGACACAATCATTAGGTCACGCTTCATTTGGATAATCCAGATTTTCCATCTGTAGATGCTTACAGGATGGTCGTACTATCAACAAACTACCTGCAATTACTTGCTAAGGTTAGGGTTAGGGTTAACGTTAAGGCTAGGGTTAAGTTTAGGCTTAGGATAAGGGTTAAGAGTTTAGGGTTAACGTTAAGGCTAGGGTAAGGGTTAAGAGGTTAGGGTTCATGTTAAGGCTAGGGTTAAGTTTAGGCTTAGGGTAAGGGTTAAGAGGCTAACCTCTTAACCCTTATCCTAACCCTTAACATGAACCCTAACCTCTTAACCCTTATCCTAGCCTTAACCTGAACCCTAACCTCTTAACCCTTACCCTAGCCTTAACCTGAACCCTAAGGTTCATGTTAAGGGTTAGGAGAAGGGTAAGGTTAGAGCTAGTGTTAGTAGATAGAGCATCTACAGATGGACTACAGACTATCCAAATCAAACATAAATCATTGTTTGCCTGCAGAAATAGACCCTGTCCCGCTCGGGGCAGGCCGCAGTATTTTCACACAGGGAAGGAGGAACATTTCTCCATAAACCTTGAACATGAAGGAGACAGAGCCTGCAGAGAGGCTTCTTGAAACAATTGTGTGAAATGGGGCCTCTAGCAGCATGCAGCTGAAAAAAGACACCCGTACAAAAGCCTTGACATTCTGTTTTAGATTAACTTTCCCAGTTCTG
>NW_019949235.1:9779-11525 GCF_002910315.2 Salvelinus sp. IW2-2015 | reverse complement strand
CAGCTAAGTTAACCGAGGCTACTTAACGTTTCTAGCTCGGTATTTGAAGTTGTTTTTATTATCATTAGTAGTCTATTGTCATGTAAAAACATATACTTATTATTCATAATTTCTCAAGTATTTATTAGCTAATCATTTGAATACGCTATGCTACAGCCATTGAATCTGAATGAGCGTTACAGGATGTTTAACGGCTAGTTCCACGTCATTATGTTAATATGTTTATCAGTCTTGAAATAAAAGGGCAAATGTTATTAAATCATTGACTGAAATTTCACACTACGTGATATTCACTTCCTGACTTGGAGAGGCTCAAAGCGTTGTAGAACGCCCCTCTGAATAATGGGCCGTGGTTTAGGATTAACTGCCGTTGAGGGGAAAGAAAGACACGTTAAAAATTACAGCCATTTCTAACCAGATCTGTCCTGGTCATTATCCCAACTAAAATTACAGGCATTTCTAACCAGATCGGTCCTGGTCATTATCCCAACTAAAATTACAGCCATTTCTAACCAGATCTGTCCTGGTCATTATCCCAACTAAAAGTACAACGTTCCAGTAGAAACAATAGAAAAACTAAGTGTTGGTCCCATGTCTCATGAGCCAAAATAAAAGATCACAGACATTTTCCATACACACAAAAAAGGCTTATTTTTGTTCACAAATTTGTTTACATCCGTGTTCGGGAGCATTTCTCCTTTGCCAAGAGATGACAGAGCCAATCGGCACGCCGACTGCAGGAATGTCCACCAGAGCTTCTGCCAGAGAAGCCGCCTCCAAAGTCAATTTAGATAATTTGTCATTACATCCAACCGGCCTCAACCACAGACCACATGTAACCACGCCAGCCCAGGACCTCTACATCGACTTCGCCTCCTGCGGGATCGTCTGATAACAGCCATCTGTCCAGTAGAGTGGCCAGACGGAAGCCACTTCTGAATAAAAAGGCACATAACAGCCCGCTTTGAGTTTTCCAAAAGGCACCTAAAGACTCTCAGACCAGGAGAAACAAGATTCTCTGGTCTGATGAAACCAAGATTGAACTCTTTGGCCTGAAGGCCAAGCGTCACATCTGGAGGAAACCTGGCAGCATCCCTACGGTGAAGCATGGTGGTGGCAGCATCATGCTGTGGGGATGTTTTTCAGTGGCGGGAACAGAGAGAATAGTCAGGATTGAGGGGAATATAGCTATGCAACAACACTCCCCATCAACCTGACAGAGCTTGAGGATCTGCAGAGAAGAATGGGAGAAACTCCCCAAATACAGGTGTGCCAAGCTTGTCGCGTCATACCCAAGATGACTCGAGGCTGTAGTCGCTGTCAAAAGGAGCTTGAACAAAGTACTGAGTAAATATAAATTAACAACCATTTCTAAAAACCAGTTTTTGCTTTGTCATTATGTGGTATTGTGTGTAGATTGATGGGTGGGAAAAAAGTAATTTTAGAATAAGGCTGTAACATAAAAATGTGGAAAAAGTCAAGGGGTCTGAATACTTTCCGAAGGCTCTGTATATATGTGACCAACAGCTGCATATCTGTATTCCCAGTCATGTGAAAGCCCTAATTTATTTCAATTGATTGATTTCCTTATATGAACTGTAACATGGAAATAGTTGCATTTTGCGTTTATATTTTTGTTCAGTGTAGTTATAAAAACTAAAATTGCCCCCCAAAACATATCCATTGATGTAAACAAATGTAATCATCCATAAACAGTGAGTAGACTCCATTGTATATTACATGACT
>NW_019949235.1:0-6487 GCF_002910315.2 Salvelinus sp. IW2-2015 | reverse complement strand
CTCCTTCACCTCTCTTACGTCTGTGCTTGGCACGAAGAACAGCGCTGCACACCAGCTGACCTGGGATCAGATAGACCTTCCTCCTGCTTTATCTAATTGGACAGAAGTGCCTGTTTACACCAATGCCGCATAACTATTGGCTAGTGAAGATGGTCCATGTGAAATATGGTGAAATATCATACCCAACTCTGATTGGTGTAGATTCGATGCGTGGCGAGTATGAACCAATCACGGTACAAAGCGTAGAGAATAGTATTGTTGCTTTACGATGCGCTGTTGTTGCAAGGAAGTACTGTAAAATAATAACCTCATCGGTTAGCAGTGATTTATTTAAAAATAGACAAATTATACTGGATCAATGCTCATCACATAGTTTTCATTTGCAGAGAGAGCACATAAAGAGCCATAACACAGAGAGAAACCTATATCTGTAATTATGGGAAAATATTATATGTGTGTAATTATATTCAGTGCAGCAGTCTAAGGCACTGCATCTCAGTGCTAGAGACGTCACTACACACCCTAGTTCAAATCCAGGCTGTATCACAACTGGCCGTGATTGGGAGTCCCATAGGGCGGTGCACAATTGGCCCAGCGTCGTTAGGGTTGGGCTGGTATAGGCCGTCATTGTAAAAAAGAATTTGTTCTTAACTGACTTGCCTAGTTAAATAAAAAAATATATATATTGATTAATTTCATGCCCTGTACTATAACGTATTCTCTCTTGTAGAACACTGTACAAAGTCCAACAACAAAACCATTTGAGGTATTGAGCAGTATCATAGGGTTTAGAAAATATAATGATATGCGCAGTAGAGTAACTCAATAATAAATCTTTAACATGTTGATTACTACAATCACAAAAACAAAGTGTCTGGTCAGGTTTAT
Organism: Salvelinus sp. IW2-2015; assembly: GCF_002910315.2. NCBI lineage: Eukaryota > Metazoa > Chordata > Actinopteri > Salmoniformes > Salmonidae > Salvelinus > Salvelinus sp. IW2-2015. The sequence goes on along the minus strand of NW_019949235.1, from coordinate 5,599 downwards.
GATGAACCGTACTATTCTGTTCTGGTCAGMAGCCTAAAGATGGGAGGTCAGAGGTAAACTAGCACACTGGGACCCTCCCCTTCCATGCAGTGGATTTAGTCTGTGAACAGGGGAAAGCCCTACAGTGGATTTAGTCTGTGAACAGGGGAAAGCCCTACAGTGGATTTAGTCTGTGAACAGGGAAACGCCCTAAGTGGTTTACGATCGGTGAACAGGGAAAGCCTACAGTAGATTTAGTCGGTGTGAACAGGGGAAAGCCCTACAGTGGATTTGTCTGTGAACCAGGGGAAAAGCCCACAGTGGAATTTAGTCATGTGAACAGGGGAAAGCCCTACATTGCTTTAGTCTGTGAACAGGGGAAAGCCCTACAGTAGATTTAGTCTGTGAACAGGGGAAGCCCTACAGTGGATTTAGTCTGTGAACAGGGGAAAGCCCTACAGGGATTTAGTGTGAACAGGGGAAAGCCTAAGTGGATTTTAGTCGGTGGAACAGGGGAAAGCCTACGTAGATTTAGTCAGGTGACAGGGGAAACCCTACAGTGGATTTAGTCCTGTCGAACAGGGAGAAGCCCTACAGTGGATTTAGTCTGTGAACAGGAAAGCCTCATATGGCTTTAGTCTGTGAACAGGGGAAAGCCCTACAGTAGATTTAGTCTGTGAACAGGGGAAAGCCCCACAGTGGATTTAGTCTGTGAACAGGGGAAAGCCCTACAGCTGGTTTAGTCTGTGAACAGGGGAAAGCCTACAGTGGATTTAGTCGGTGAACAGGGGAAAGCCCTCTACAACAGTAGATTTTAGTCGGTGAACAGGGGAACAGCCGTACAAGTGGATTTAGTCTGTGAACAGGGAAAGCCTACAGTGGATTTAGTCTGTGAACGGGGAAAGCCCTACAGTGGATTTTAATCTGTGAACAGGGGAAGCCCTACAGTTGTATTTAAACATTTTAAGAGAGAAAAAATATAAATGTCCACTCCACTCCACATTGAAGTAAACCCTGCACACCCTCCCATTGCACATGGATCCTATATCCAATCAATCCACCCACGCTAAGGAGACATTCTCTATACATGACATCTCATGACTAAGAGCTGTCGTATAAGCAAGTTATTCCATCATTGTTTATTAAACGATTAAGACTGCGGGTGGGTTCTCTTTCTTCTTCAAAGGTCTTAGTTGAGGAGGTTTCTACCTATTAGCGGGCTCATCTGCTACTAATATACATCAGATAGTCGGACACTCACTGCTTACTCTGCATAGTGGATTAGCCCCCTACGGGAGAACAATATACAGTGTAAAATTTCTATTAGTGAACAGATTAGATGTTCTCAGATGAATATGACAAATACTCACAAGAAACCTAACTGTGCAATATGGCAGTAACGATTAGCTAGGACGAGGAATACTAAAAAGAACCTATTATTCTCTCACTATCATGCTGGTCGCTCTCACTAAAATGGTAGTTTTATTGAACATTTTCCTGAATATGATACTAAGAAACGTTATATCAAAAGTGCATCTTGTAGACACATGCATCTAGCTCAGTACTCAACATCCTGGTTACGTTGTCTAAGTATATATGATTTGTTGAATCCTCTATCTCGAAACACATTTGTATTTTCTGTCAGCATAATATTTTCTGAGTCAATTAATAGACTCTTATTGATTGGATGCCTTAATACAAATCTAAGTCCACCACAGCACTAGTGTCTATTAGATCCCATGTAGACACAGACAAAAGGTGCATCACAACTAAAGGCGATGGGACAACAAGTCAGAATGTGAACCCATCTATGGTTCTAAATTAAACCTCATTGGCTACGCAAATAACCTCAAACCAACATCCATTACCGTTTTCTGTAACTTTGCGGAATTCCATGAATCACACAGACGACATTGAAGCGATAGAAGATTTTGGACAAATTACTCTTTAAAAACTGTTTCATTCTCAGGGAACCAATATTTTTCGGAATGATCTGATGGTAGAACCCGACTCTCTTTGAAGTAATGAGCTCTCATGTACTCAGATTCCGAAAGGAGTGTATACTATTCTTATCTTTTTGCATTGAAACCATAGTTTGCTAAAGCGCTGTGGTAGATCATGAAACTGGTGTCAATTCCTGCTGTTTTTAGGTCGATTGTCGAACCGTCCTGAACTCCAGAGCCAAATGGAAGACCAGAGTTACCTCTGTTCGAGCTTCATTGGGTGATCGCATGTCTGCCCTTAGACATTACGCACTCGTTCTGTTCATATCTATGGAGAATTACCAGCTACTTTCGATGTTTACAGAGTCGATGATGGCAAGCATTGCAGCCCAGCCCCACTGCGAGGACTGCAAAGACCGCTACTAACATCATTAGAAATGCTTCAAGTAACCACTCCCCCACCAGCATACCTTCTTAAAAGTCTTGCAGGAATGTGTTTCTTGACTGTGTCTACACAGTTTGCCTGTGTATCCATAATGTCCTATCACACAGTGCTATGCTTCACATCACTCTTCACAACACTCAAATGTAAGTACTGTAGTACCTCGGTCGTACGGTGACGATCCACTCTAAGTAGCCAGTCCGCTGAGCGTGGGACACCATCCAGCTGGCTACACTTTTGTCGACACTATCTTAAGACCATGCGCGCAATATCAATAGTTCTTGTTTGGCCAATCCGCTACGCGTCTTGTTTCGTGGTGCTGGGTCCAATGAACACAAATTTTGTTGTACGGGTTCATTATGTTCGGGCGTAGACTCGAACATGAGAGATAGCCATCGTTCCAGAAGATTTCTGTAAGTCTCTTAGCTAGCACCACTGCTAGAGCATTCTCTTCTTACCCACGCCTTGAGTCCTTTCTGCGCTCGTGCTCAGCATTGGACATCTCTAGCCTAGGACGGCCAACTCCTAGGGAGAGTAGGCATACCAAGTTCTTTCCGGAATTCTGTTGCTTCAATTTTATTGACAACTTTGTCTTACGTCCTGTCTCGAACTGATGCACACCTGCATCGCCTTCAGCGCTATATAGATAGACTCATCCTTTTGTAACACTTTTCAACGCTTATTATTCCAGAGTAACAATTCTATGATCTTCAGGGTCTTCTTGAGGATCTTACATTTTGTTCGACCCCTTTGGCACTGCGTCTCACATCAAAAATCGCTCCTGCAAATGCTTGCTTGCGGGAAAAGCTCAAGAATATGTTGGCTGAGCTGTTTTTTATTTAGGTCAGGTGTATGCGCTATTAACTCATAGCTGACTACTCAGCATTCATGGTCTTATTGACCTGTGGATTCTGCTAGGTTAGATTGCTCCTGAATCTTGGTGCAATCTTTCACATGGCTTTTGTGGGAGTGATCTGCTCTGGTAGCCTCTCCGTGGGTTGCTTCTGAGTGTATCCGTCTTTGCTGTCCAACGTACTCCCGCTGGTGCTGAATGTTTTACTGATGTGTATTGCAATCTAGTATGTGATCTCGGTGTCGTCGCTAAAACAAAGACAATATTTGGTGTGATTTAGTGTTCTCTTCTTGATGTCAGACCTAGTGTTTTCTGTGTGATTGTTTATTGGATTCTTAGAGTAGGCATCAGATTATTCAATTGTTTTACTTATGCAGCTGTTCTATGCTTCATAGATCTCATAGAGGGTTTTTTCGTTGTTCTTTTCAGAGCCATTAATGTCGTTCTATACCGTGGTGTATGATAATCATGGAATGTTATACTCACTCATTATGAACATTCAGCTAGTAGTGTCTTTGTATATTTTAGGGTAGTAGAGATTCTCCCTCGCACGGGAGTCTCTTCGGGTTCACTGCGAAGACTATGGATCTCACTGATACTCTAAAAAACTTCTGTGCATGACAGAGCACAAGTCTCTAACATCTTCCCATGAATCTTGCAATTAGATGATGTCTGCCTGCAGTTCCATCTCCAACTGTGCCAGACAGCACTTTGATCACTAGCGCCCTTCTAAAGAACGTGCGAATATTACGACTAGCGTCAACGACGATACATGAAACTTCCTCTTTAAGTCAACAATTGCATTTTTCTCGTGAGCCGCATAACTGGAGACATTGCTTAATGCACGCCACGAAGAAGCTTTCAGAAATAATCTTAGTGCTCTGCTCTCCCGTGACTGACATAGCAGTAGAGTGCGACTCTGGTAGCGCTTTGGGTGTCGACCTGAGATTTCAAATCTTAATGAGTCGCATATCATTGTGTGTATCAGGTTCCAACCGTGCCCTGAAGATTGTAGATACTCGGTTGTGAGATTGTGCGAGCATTTGCGGAGAGAGGTACTGAACGGATTGATCGTGCGTCGTGCGTTGGAACTCCTCTGGTTTTGCATGGAGGAGCACGATCGTATCTGGTCTCGAAAGAAGTCGCAAACGTAGTAGACGGTAATATGATGGTATGCGAGTAGTCGGAGTACCGGCGTGTCCCATGGGGTCAGTTGTGCTAATTGTAGGGGAAAACGGGTTCCGGCTACTACGCAGCGACTATTCAGAGTTTTATCACAGGCCACTCAATGGTTGCATAATGTAGTCTCTACATCTAGTAAGCGGGGCTATAGATGTTCATCCATTCTGAATGCCAATTTGCCACCTGAATAGGTAAACACAGGCTGATTGCTCAGTGGACAGGCGTTACAAAACAGCGAGGCTGCCCTGACCCGTGAAGGTACACAAGCCTGATTGAGCTCCGTGGGACAGGCGTTACATAACAGCGAGACACCCTTCTCCTTTTATATTACAGGGCACACAGCCACAAGGCCAGCTCAGGGGACGAGCTGGAAAAGGGATATATACGCCGAGAGAAACAATAGCACAAAACATATAATAGATGTTTTCCTAAATGGTGGTTGAGCTGCATCAACAAGAGAATAAAGCTTGATCAACAAGAAAAAAAAAAACATCAACATAATCTTCCTACATTGAAATACTCTATCTGGTTCTTATGCCATGCGTATTTGATATCTATAAGTTAGACGCTCGCTACGCTGACAACATCACTAATATTCATATAAGAACTACATCATTTATTTTTTGGTTGGACAATGTACATAATGTTCTCTGCACCGTCTCTTATGACCGAAAGAGATTCTAGAAAGTCAGGACAGTGATTACTCACTCGTATTGAAGGACAATTTTTTCTTTAGCGAGTCAGACGCGAGGGATTTAACTCCAGTCACCCGACAAGGCCCTCATCCCCGTCATTTGCCAGGAGAAAGACCGGAGGTATCGAGGACGAAGTTGGGTCGCCATGTAAGGATCCGGCACGCAGTGGGTAATTTGCCTTACATCAGTCCTATTAGCCATACGTACAATCATTGATAATAAAATGACAAATACGATCACATACAGTATACTCACAGCGAGCACTAACTGTAATATCTTATGAGTTGTGGCTGCAACGCGAATGAAATAACACAGCTGGCAGTTATACACTGTCCTCGGCAGGAATAGAACAGCAGCCTCTGGTAAGACAAGGGGTGGGCAGCGTTATACACTGTATCGGGCAGGAACACAGACAGCAGCCTCTGGTAAGAAAGGGGTGGCAGGTTTACCACTGTATCGGCATGGGACAGAAAGCAGCTCTGGTAAAGATAAGGGGTTGGCAGTT
>NW_019949234.1:12231-24052 GCF_002910315.2 Salvelinus sp. IW2-2015 | reverse complement strand
ATCTCCTGTATCCAACATCTCCTGTATCAACATCGTCCAGTATCAACATCTCCTGTGATCTCCGAAGTATCAACACCCCTGTATCAGACATCTCCTGTATCACAGTCTCCCAGGTATCAACATTCTCCAGTATCAACATCTCCTTATCTCCAGTATCAAATCTCCTTATCAACATCTCCTGCCTTTCAACATCTCCAGTATTCAACATCTCCAGTAATCAGACATCTCCTGTAGTCAACATCTCCAGTATTTCACATCTCCCGAGTGATCAACATCTCCTTATCAACATCTCCAGTTATCAACATCTCTCTGTATCAACTCTCCTGTATCAACATCTCCTGTAATTCAAACATCTCCTCTGATCAACATCTCCAGTTCAACCATCTTCCTTGTATCAACATCTCCAGTATCAAACATTCCAGTATTTCAACATCTCCATATCAACATCTCCTGTATCAAACATCTCCAGTATCAACATCTCTAGTAGCAACATCTCCTGTATCAACATCTCCTTGTATCAACATCTCCTGTATCACATCTCCTGTATCAACTTCCTGTATCAACCTCCAGTATCAACATCTCCTGTATCAACATCTCCTGTATCACATCTCCTGTATCTCCAGTATCAAAACATCTCAGTATCAACCATCCTCCGTGTATCAACATCTCCTGTATCTTCAGTATCAACATCTCCTGTATCAACATCTTCCTTGTATCAACATCTCCTTTATCAACATCTCAGTCATCAACTCTCCTCTATCAACATCTCCTTATCAAACATCTCCTGTACCTTGTCCGTATAACATCTCCAGTATCAACATTCTCCTGTATCAACATCTCCTGTATCACATCTCCTGTATCTCCAGTATGCACATCTCCAGTATCAACATCTCCTGTATCAACCATCTCCTTGTATCTCCGAGTGATCACATCTCCTGTATCACATTCTGCCTGTATAACATCTCCGTATAACATCTCCTGTATCAACATTCTCCTGTAGCAACATCTCCAGTATCAACATCTCCTGTTATCAAACTATCTCCTGTATCAACATCTCCTTATCAACATTCTCCAGTAGCAACATCTCCAGTATCAACATCTCCTGTATCAACATCTCCTGTATCTAACATCTCGTTATCAACTTCCCGATCAACCATCTCCTGTATCAACATCTCCAGTATCAACATCCCAGTATCAACATCCTCCAGTATCAACATCTTCCAGTATCAACATTCTGCCTTGTATCAACATCTCCTGTATCAACATCTCCTGCTATCAACATTCTCCTGTATCAACATCTCTGTATCATATCATCTCCTGTATCTCCTGATCAACATCTCCAGTATCAACATCTCCCAGTATCAACATCTCCTGTTATCAAATTCTCCAGTATCAACATCTCCTGTTGATCAACATCTCCAGTATTCAACATCTCCTGTATCAACATCTTCCAGTATAACATCTCCGTTATCTCCTGTATCAACATCTCCTGTATCAACATCTCCAGTATAAATCTCCTGTATCAACAGTCTCCAGTGAATCAAACATCTCTGTATCAACATCTCCGTATCAACCATCTCTGTATCAACATCTCCTGTATCAACATTCTCCTGTAATTCAACATGCCCAGGTATCACATCTCCAGTATCAACATTCTCCAGTATCAACATCTCCCTGTATCAACATCTCCTGTATCAACATCTCCTGTTCAACATCTCCAGTATCAAACATCTCCGGTACTCCTGTATCAACATCTCCAGTATCCAACATCTCCTGTATCAACATCTCCTGTATAAACATTCTCCGTGTTATCACATCTCCTGTATTCAACATCTCCAGTATCAACCATCTCCTGTATCTTCCTGTATCAACATCTCCAGTATTCAAATCTCCAGTATCAACAATCTCCCAGTATCTCCAGTATCAACATCTCCAGTATGCAACATCTCCAGTATCAAACATCTCCTGTATCAACATCTCCAGTGATCAACATCTCCAGTATCAACATCTCCAGTATCAACATCTCCAAGTATCTCCAGTACTCACATCTCCAGGTACAACATCTCCAGTATTCAACGATCTCCTGTATCAACATCTCCTGTATCAACATCTCCAGTATTCAACATTCCAGATCAACATCTTCCGTATCTCCCAGGTATCAAAACATCTCCAGTATCAACATCTCCTGTATCAACATCTCCAGTATCAACATCTCCAGTATCAACATCTCCTGTTATCAACATCTCCAGTATCAACATCTCCTGTGATCAACATCTCAGTATCAACATTCTCCCTTCGTATCAAACATCTCCAGTATCAACATTTCAGTATTCAACAATCTCCAGTATCAAACATCTCCTGGATCACATCATCCAGTATCAACCATCTCCAGTCATCAACATCTCATGTAGCTCCTAGTATCAACAATCTCCATGATCAACATCCTTCCAGTATTAACATCTTCCTGTAATCAAGCATCTCCAGTATCAACATCTCCAGTATCAACATCTCCTGTATCAAAACGATCCTCCAGTATCGAACATCTCCTGTATCAACATCTCCAGTATCACATTCTCCTGTATTTCAAACCATCTCAGTATCAACATCTCCTGTATCAACATCCTCCAGTATCAACATCGGCCAGTATCAACATCTCCTGTATCTCCTGTAATCAACATCTCCTGTATCCAACATCTCCTGTATCAACATGTCCTGTATCAACATTACGTCCGTGTATCAAACATCTCCTGTATCAAATCTCCTGTATCAAACATCTCCAGTTCAAATCTCCTGTATCAACATCTCCAGTGATTCAACATCTCCAGTATCAACATTCCTGCTATCTCCCTGGATCACATCTCCAGTATCTTCCAGTTCAAGCATCTCCAGTATCAAACATCTCCAGTATCAACATCTCCTGTATCAACGATCTCCATATCAAACATCTCCAGTATCAACAGCTCCAGGATCAACATCTCCTTTTTCATGTATCAAACATCTTCCAGTATCACACTCAGTATCAACATTCTCCTAGATCTCCAGTATCAACACTCCAGTATGCAACATCTCCAGTTATCTAAACATCTCCTGTTATCAACATCTCAGTATCAAAACATCTCCAGTATCAACATCTCCGTGATCAACATCTCCCCAGTATTCAACATCTCTGTATCAACACTCCTGTATCAAACATCTCTGTATCAACATCTCCTTATCAAATCGTCCGTGTATCAACATTTTCCAAGTATTCAACATCTTCCTGTATCTCCAGTATCAACATCTCCTGATCAACATCTCCGTATCAACATCTCCAGTATCAACATCCTCCTTATCACATCTCCAAGTATCAACATCTCCAGTATCACATCTCCAGGATCAACATCTCCAGTGATCAAATCCTCCAGTATCAACATCCTCCAGTATCACATCTTCCGTTCAAACATCTCCAGTATCAACATCTCCTGTATTCAACATCTCCTGATCAACATCTCCTGTATCAACAATCTCCCTGTATCAACATCTCCTGTATCACATTCTCCCAGTATTCAACATCTCCGTATCTCCAGTATCAACATCCCTTATCAACATCTCCTGTTATCAACATCTCCCAGTACCAAAAAAAAACCACTCCTGTTCAACATCTCCAGTATTCAACTCTCCAAGTATCAAACATCTCCAGTATCAACATCTCCATTATTCAAACATCTCCTGTATCAACATATCCAGTATCAACATCTCCATATCAACATCTCCTGCTACAACATCTCCTGTATCAACATCCCTGATCACATCTCCTGTATCAACAGTCTCCGTTCAAACATCTCCAGTATCAACATCTCCTGGTATCAATACATCTCCTGTATCAAACTCTCCTGTAATGCAACATCTCCTGTATCAAACATCTCGATATCAACATCTCCAGTATTCAACATCTCCAAGTCAACAGAATCGGGGAGAGGGAGGAATCTGTAGACATGCTGAATGACATTTCCTGAGTGCATTGATATTCGTTTCACTTGCCATATGTTACTGGAACGCTCTTAACCTGTGGTAATTGATGTCTGAGATGATATGACATTGACTGGGCATTCAAACATCTGGTAATCCACTTCATCATCGTCAAAAGCATCTCCTGGCTCCCTCACAGGACTGGCTCCCTCACAGACTGGCCTCCCGTCAGCGACCTGGTCTCCCTCAAAGACTGGCCTCCCTCAACAGGCTGGTCTTCCCTCACAGAGCTGGTCTCCCTTCACAGACTGGTCTCCCTCACAGGGACTGGCCTCCCGCTCACAGACTGGGTCTCCCTCACAGACTTGGCCTCCCTCACAAGATCTGGCCTCCCTCACAGACTGGCCTCCCTCACGAGCTGTCTCCCTCACAGACTGGCCTCCCTCACAGACTGGCCTCCCTCACAGACTGGTTCCCTCACAGACTGGCCTCCCTCCACAGGACTGGTCTCCTCCACAGACTGGTCTCCCCCTGGACTGGTCTCCCTCACAGACTGTCTCCCTCACAGACTGGTCTCCCTCACAGACGGTCTCCCTCACAGCTGTCTCGCACCCACAGACTGTGCTTCCCTGACTGGATGACCTCAGCACCTCAACAGACTGTCTTCCGACTGGTGACCTCAACACCGTCACAGATTGTCTTCCCTGACTGGATGACCTCAGCACCGGTCAGCTGACTGGTCTTTCCCTGACGTGGAATGACCTCATGCACCGTTACAGACTGTCTTCCCTGACGCCTGACCTCAGCCACCGTCACAGACTGGTCTTCCTTGACTGCCTGACTCTGTTGAGAGGAGCGGAGAAGCAGAGGAGAGGAGAGAGAGGAGAGGAGAGGAGAGGAGAGGAGAGAGAGAGAGGAGAGGAGAGGAGAGGAGAGGAGAGGAGAGGAGAGGAGAGGAGATGATGAGGATGTACTGGGATGGGAGGAACGTGCTCCCTGCCACATCAGCCTACATAACATTGGGTTATAAAAGGTGGAGCTGAGCTGGGAGCTGACAAACAAACCTGATTAAATATGGCTAGTAATTGCCATCTGCTTCTATCTTAGGAGGCTCAGAGCTCTGGCATGTAGGTTGTGTGTGTGTGTGTTTGTGTGGGTGTGGTGTGTGGCATGTTGTGTTGTGTGTTGTGTTGTGTGGTGTGTGTGGTGTGTGTGTGTGTGTGTGAGGGGATATTATGCTGTATATCTACTTCGATACAGTACATAACTGTTACATCTACAGTAGACTGTACATAGTACAGTAGACGTTACGGATCAACAGAGACTGTACAATCATACAGTAGACTGTACATCATTACAGAGACTGCTACATCATACAGTAGATTGTTACATCATACGTAGACTGTTAAATCATACAGTAGACTGTTTAACATCGTACAGTAGGACTGTTTACATGTCATACAGTAGACTGTTACACAGAGTACAGTTAGCACTTACATCAACAGTAGATGTTACATCATACAGTAAGACTGTTACATCATACAGTAGACGGTTACATTCATACAGTACAGTAGACTGTTACATATACATACAGTAGCTGTTACATCATACAGTAGATGTTACATTCATACAGTAGACTGTTACAGTCATACAGTTAGGACTGTTACATCATACAGTAGACTGTTACGATATAGCGTAGACTGTTACATCATACCAGTGGACTGTTACATCATACAGTACAGGAGACTGTTTTACATCATACAGTAGACTAGGCTACCTCAGAGTACAGTAGACTGTTACATCATAGGAGAGATCCTAAACCTCCGGAAGTTGGTCTATCTGGTTGATCTTGCATTTCTGTGACATTTGTGCGCACTGACTTTACATAAAACACCTTAGTCAGGGAAGCAGCCGTGTTCTGCAGGAATTAGAGGGAATTCTGGTGTGGAGGTCTGTTTATAAATCTCACAGACTAATAACGTAATGATTGCCCTCTGTGGTGGTTGATGTATACGATAATGATGCCCTCTGTGTGGTGTGGATAACAGGTAATGAATTCCCTCTGTGTGGTTGATAATAGTAATGATTTCCCTCGGTGGTGGTGATAATAGTAATGAGTTGCCCTCTTGTGTGGTTGATAAATAGGTAATGATTGCCCTCAGTGGTGGTTGACTAATAGTCATGATATGCCCTCTGTGCGTGTTGATAATAGTCATTGATTTGCCCTCTGTGAGTGGTTTTGATAATAGTTAAATGATTGCCCCTTGTTTGGTTGATAGTAGGTAATGATTGCCCTCTGTGGTGGTTGATAATAGGTAATGATTGCCCTCAGTGTGTTGATAATAGGTCTATGATTGCCCTCTGTGGTGGTGTAATAGGTCGATGATTGCCCTCTGTGGTGGTGGATAATAGGTAATGATTGCCCTCTGTGGTGGGTGATAACAGGTAATGATTGCCCTCTTGTGGTGGTTGATAATAGTAAATTGATTGCCCTCTTGGTGGTTGAAATAGGTAATATTGCCCTCTGTGTGTGGTTTGATAATAGTATGATTGCACTCTTGTGGTGCGTTGTAATAGGTAATGAATTGCCTCGTGTGTGGTTGTATAATAGTCTGATTGCCCTCTCTGTAGTGGTTGATAATAGGTAATGATTGCCCTCTGTGGTGGTTGGATTAATAGTATGATTGCCCTCGTGGTGTTGATAATAGTAATGCATTGGCCCTCTGTGGTGGTTGATAGTTAGTAATGATTGCCCTCTGTTGGTGGTTGATAATAGGTAATGATTCCTCTGTGGGTGTGTGTTGATAATAGGTAATGTTTTGCCCTCTTTGGTGGTGATAATAGTAATGATTGCCCCTCTTGGTGGTGATAATAGGTAATGATTGCCCTCGGTTTGGTTGATTAGTATGTAATGATTGCCCTTCTGTGGTGGTTGGATAATAGGTTAAATGATTTGCCCTCTGTGGTGGTTGGATAATATGGTAATGATGCCGCCTCTGTGGGTGGTTGATAATAGTCAATGATTGCCCTCTGTGGTGGTTGAAATAGGTAATCATTGCGCCTCTTGGTGGTTGATAGTAGTAATGATTGCCCTCTTGGTGGTTGATAATAGGTTATGATTTGCCCTCTGTGGTTGTTGATTAATAGGTCATGATTTGCGCCGTCTGTGGTGGTTGATAATAGTCATGATTGCCCTCTGTGGTGGTTGATAATAGGTAATGATTGCCCTCTGTTTGTGCGTAGATAATAGAGTAATGATTTGCCTTCTGTGTGGTTGATTATATCTGGTAATGCATTGCCCTCTGTGTGTTGATAATAAGGTAATTGATTGCCCTCTGTGTGTGGTGATATAGGTTAATGATTGCCCTCTGTGTGTAGATAATAGGTTAATGATTGCCCCTCTGTGGTGGTTGATAATAGGTATGATTGTGCCCTCTGTGGTGGTTATAATAGGTAATGATTTCCCGGTCTTGTGGTTGATAATAGGTCATGATGCCCTCTTGGTGGTTATAATAGGAATGATTGCCTCTGGGTGTGAAATAGGTCATGATGCCCTCTTGGTGGTTGATATTTTTATAGGTCATGATTGCCTCTGTGGTGGTTATAATAGGGTAAATGATGCCTCTTTGGTTGTATAGTAGTAATGATTGCCTTCGTGGTGGTGGATTAATAGGTAATGATTGCCCTCTTGTTTGATAATAGGTATGTTTGCCCTCTTTGGTGGTTGTATAATAGTAATATTGCCCTCGGTGGTGGTTGATAATAGGTAATGATTGGCCTCTTTGAGTGGTTGATATAGGTAAATGATGGCCCTCTGTGGGGTTGATAATAGTAATGATTGCCCTCTGTGGTGGTGATATAGAATGATTGCCTTGGGTCGGTTGATAATAGGTAATGAAAATTGCCCTCTGGGTGGTGATAATAGGTTAATGATTGCCCTCTGTGGTGGTTGATAATAGGTAATGATTGCCCCTGTGTGGTTGATAATTAGGTAATATTGCCCCTTCTGTGCGATGGTTGATAATATATGATTGCCCTTTTGGTGGTTTGATAATTAGGTAATGATTTCCCTCTGTGTGGTTGATAATAGGACATTGATTGGCCCTCTGTGGTGCGTGTGATAATAGGTAATGATTGCCCTCTGTGCGTGGTTGAAATAGGTCATGAGTTGCCCTCTGGTGTTTGTCTGTAGGTTCATGTTTTGACTGCTACAGTTTTGATGGCTTGCAGCATTCTTCTCTCTGTCTCTCCAGCTCAGCAGCGTCCTCCCCTGCCCGGTCCTCTTCTGTCTTCCAGCGGGCAGGTCCCTCCCTGCCCGGTCTCTCTCTGTCTCCAGCGGCAGTGTCCCTCCCTGCCCGGTCTCTCTCTGTCTCCAACGGGCAGCCGTCCCTCCCTGCCCGGTCTCTCTCTGTTCCAGCTCAACAGCGTCCTCCCTGCCCGGTCTCTCTCTGTCTCCAGCAGGCAGCGTCCCTCCCTGGCCGGTCTCTTCTGTCTCCAGCCGCACGTCCTCCCTGCCCGGTCTCTCTCTGTCTCCAGCTCAGCAGCGTTCGCTGCCTCCCGTCTCTCTCTGTCTCCAGCGGGGCAGCCGTCCCTCCCTGCCCGTCTCTTCTCTGTCTCCAGCGGGCAGCGGCCCTCCCTGCCGGTCTCTCTCTGTCTTCCAGCTCAGCAGCGTCCCTCCCTGCCCGGTCTCTCTCTGTCTCCAGCAACGTCCTTCCCTGCCTGGTCTCTCTCTGATCCAGCGGGCAGCGTCCTCCCTGCCCGGTCTTCTCTCTGTCCGTCCAGCGGCAGCGTCCCTCCCCTGCCGTCTCTCTCTGTCTCCAGCTCAGCAGCGTCCCTCCCTGCGCGTCTTCCTCTGTCTCCGAGCCAAGCGCTCCCTCCCTGCCTGGTCTCTCTCTGTTCCAAGCGGGCAGCGTCCCTCCCTGCCTTGGTCTCTCTCTGTCTCCAGCGGGCAGGTCTCCCTCTCCTGCCCGTCTCTCTCTGTCTCCAGCGGGCAGCGTCCCTCCCTGCGCCGGTCTCTCTCTGTCTCCAGCTCAGCAGCGTCCCTCCCTGCCTGGTCTTCTCTCGTCTCCAGCCAGCAGCGTCCCTCCCTGCCTGGTCTCTCTCTGTCTCCAGCGGGCAGCGTCCCTCCCTGCCTGGTCTCTCTCATGTCTCCAGCGGGCAGTTGTCCTCCCTGCCTGGTCTCTCTCGTTCTCAGCCAGCAGCGTCCCTCCCTGCCCGGTCTCTCTCTGTCTCCAGCTCAGCAGCGTCCTTCCCTGCCTGGTCTCTCTCTGTCTCGCGGTGCAGCGTCCTCCCTGCCCGGTCTCTCTCTTCTCCAGCTCAGCAACGTCCCTCCCTCCTGGTCTCTCTCTGTCTCCAGCTCGGCAGCGTCCCTCCCTGCCTGGTCTCTCTCTGTCTCCAGCGGGGCAGCGTCCCTCCCTGCCTGTCTCTCTCTGTCTCCAGCTCACAGGGGCTCCCTCCCTGCCTGGTCTCTCTCTGTCCCGCGGCAGCGTCCCTCCCTTGCCTGGTCTTCTCTCTGGTCTCCAGCTCAGCAGCGTCCCTCCCTGCCCGGTCTCTCTCTGTCTCCAGCTCAGCAGCGTCCCTCCCTGCCTGGTCTCTCTTCTGTGCTCCAGCGGGCAGCGTACCTCCTGCCCGTCTCTCTCTGTCTCCACGGGCAGCGTCCCTCCCTGCCTGGTCTCTCTTCTGTCTCCAGCGGGCGCGTCCCTCCCTGCCGTCTCTCTCTGTCTCCAGCCAGCAGCGTCCTCCTGCCTGTCTCTCTCTGTCTCCACGGGGCAGCGTCCCTCCCTGCCTGGTCTCTCTGCTGTCTCCAGCGGGCAGCGTCCCTCCCTGCCCGTCTCTCTCTGTCTCCAGCTCAGCAGCGTCCCTCCCTGCCTGGTCTCTCTCTCTGTCCCAGCCGAGCAGCGTCCCTCCGGCCTGTCCCCCTGCCTGGTCTCTCTCTGTCTCCAGCGGGGCAGCGGTCCCTCCCTGCCGGTCTCTCTCTGTCTCCAAGCTCAGCAGCGTCCCTCGCCTGCCCGGTCTCTCTCTGTCTCCAGCTCAGCAGCGTCCCTCCCGCCTGGTCTCCTCCCCTGCCTGATCTCTCTCTGTCTCGCAAGCGGGCAGCGTCCCTCCCTGCCGGTCTCTCTCTGTCTCCAGCCTCAGCAGCGTCCCTGCCCTGCCATGGTCTCTCTCTGTCTCCAGCTCAGCAGCGTCCCTCCCTGCCTGGTCTCTCTCTCTGTCTCCAGCGGCCCAGTGCTCCTTCCCTTGCCCGTCTCTCTCTGTCTCCAAGCCTCAGCAGCGTCCCTCCCTGCCCGGTCTCTCTCTGTCTCCAGCTCAGCAGCGTCCCTACCTGCCTGGTCCCTCCCTGCCTGGTCTCTCTCTGTCTCCAGCGGGCAGCGTCCCTCCCTGCCTGGTCTCTCTCTGTCTCCAGCGGGCAGCGTCCCTCCCTGCCCGGTCTCTCTCTGTCTCCAGCGGGCAGCGTCCCTCCCTGCCCGGTCTCTCTCTGTCTCCAGCGGGCAGCGTCCCTCCCTGCCTGGTCTCTCTCTGTCTCCAAATGTCTGACAAATGGATTCGTTTCAGTCAGTCGTCCTGATAAACCCCTCCGATAACGTTTAGCAACAGAAGCAGCACGGCACTAGTTCAAACTTGTAAAAGAAAGTGCTGTTTATTTCGATGGCCGAGGGAGAAAGAATTTGTAGTATTGGTCACCATCTTCAATTTGTTCCGTCCCACTTGATTTTATTACAGGTAGGATAGCAGCCTACACGATACATAACTTGTAGTCGTGGTAGTAACCGTCGGGATGTCACCGTGATACAGTCTACACTGCTCAATGGGGAGAGTTTGCGCTGCAAGCCGACATCACAACATTTCTATTTTGTTTATTTAACCTTTATTTAACTTGTCCAGTCAGTTAACAAACAAATTATTATTTACAATGACGGCCTGCCCCGGGCCAAACCCGGACGACGCTGGGAGAAATGTGCGCCGCCCAATGGGACTCCCAATCACGGCCGGATGTGATACTACATGGGCCACATCAGTGTCATCGCTCCCGCTGGAGCTGGAAGTAGCTGGATATAGTGTAGCCAATATCAGACCAGGGTGAAAGATAAAGCACATTCATTGTAGTGGTTTTAGACGGAAATGTACAACTATGGCATTTAATGTCGGTCTAAAGAGACATTTTTGTAAAAATAAATAAATAATACTATTATTCCGATAGAACGGAATGATTCTGAACACTCCCACGCCACAACTTCGGCAGACAAGTTTCACATGATCACTGACATTTCTAGACATATACATAAATCCGCTAACTGGGAATCAGGACAACTGACTGAACCGAATCCGTTTGTCTCCACTCGACTCTCACTGCGCTCCAAACGTAGGCATCGGCCGTACCGGTATAACCTCTCCGGTCGCGGGCTGAACCACCTGGTTTTTCTGAATGAAACCGTAGCTCGCCTCGCGCTATAAATAGAACGGACGTGCCTGACGTCACCGTGGAAGCAGCATCACGTCGTTTTGTTCCGTGTTGTGTGGCTGCAGATTATTGTTTTTTTACCGATGCGCTTTCGGATGGGGAAGGACAGAGTACTTCTGAAGGCAGCCCGGACAATGAAGCTAGATACGTAGTAGTGGTTATTGTTACATTGGGAAGGGAGGAAAGGATTACCGGTCAACGAACTGGGGCGTGATACCAGTTACGACATGATCTTGCAGTAGTTGCCTAGCGAGCGGCGAGCGGTTCTTATTTGTACAGTAGCCATCGAGCTACCTGCAATTATTGAATCGTACTCTGACCTCCTGACTGTAGTTTTGGTCGACCAGATCACACTCACTCAGCCCTGGAGAACGGTAGGTGCTTCTGTTATGACATCTTGGCCAACCGGAACCA
>NW_019949234.1:0-6634 GCF_002910315.2 Salvelinus sp. IW2-2015 | reverse complement strand
TTGTTGTGTCTATCAACAGATTACCACATGACTGTGAGACGTGATGATTAGTTGTTGTGTTTCTCAACAGAGATTACCACAGGACTATGAGGGTAATGTTAGCTTGTTGTGTTTCTCAACAGATTACCACAGGACTGTGAGGTATGTAGTTTGTGTTTACCTCAACAGAATTACACAGGACCAGTGGAGCGGTAATGTAAGTTTGTTTGATGTTCTCAACACATTACCACAGAACTGTGATGATGTGTACTTAGTTGTGTTCTCAACAGATACCACAGGACTGAGGTAATGTTAGTGTTGTGTTTCTCAAAGATTACCACAACTGTGAGACTGGTAAGTAGTTTGTTGTCCAAACAATTACCACAGGACGGAGCAGGTGACGTTAGTTGATGTTTTCTCAACAGATTCCAAGGACTGTTGAGGGTTGATTAGTTTGGTTGGTTCTCAACAGATATACACACGGACGTGAGGGTCTGAACGTTGTTTGTATCCTCTGTGTTTCGTAACAGATACCACAGGACTTAGTGACCGTAAATTAGTTTGTTTGGTTCCTCAACAAATTACCACAGGACTGTTAGTTGATGTAATGTAGTTGTTGGTTTCCAACAATTACCACGACCTGTGAGGGTGATGTGTTTGTTTGTTCTCAACAGATAGCCACAGACTGAGGGGGTAATTGTTAGTTTTGTGATGTTTCTCAACAGATTACCACAGGACTGTGAGGTGATTGTGTTGTGTATAGTTCTGTGTTTCTCAAACAGATACTCCACAGGACTGAGGAGAGGGTCAATGTTGTTGTTGTGTTTCTCACAGAATTACCCAACAGACCTTGAGGTAATGTTATTAGTTGTGTTTCTCAACAGAACCACAGACGTGAGACCAAGGTAATGTTAGCTTTGTGTGTTTCAACAGATACACAGACTGTGAGGGTTTAGATGTTAGTGTTGTACCAGATGCTGTTCCTCAACAGATTACCACAGACTGTGAGTCGTATTGTTAGTTTGTTGTGTTTCTTCCTCAACCAGATTACCACCAAGGAACTTGAGGGTATTGTAGTTTGTTGTGTTCTCAACAGATACCACAGACTGTGAGGTATTGTTAGTTTGTGTGTTTCTCAACAGATACCACGACTGTGAGGTATTGTTATTGTTGTGCTGTTTGCCAAACAGATTCCACAGGACTGTGATAATGTAGTTGTTGGTTTCTCAACAGATTACCCACCAGACCTGGGAGGCGTAATGTTAGTTTGTTGTGTTATCTCAAAGATTACCACAGACTGTGAGTTGAATGTTAGTTGTTGTGTTTCTTCAACAGATTACCACAGACCTTTGAGGTAATGTAGAGTGTGGTTTCTCAACAGATTACCAACAGGTGGGTGACATTAGTTGTTGTGCTTCTCAACAGATTACCACCAGGAATGTAGGTGATGTTAGTTTGTGTTCTCAACAGATTACCACCAGGACCTCTGTGAGGTATTGAGTGGTGTGTTGCTCCAACCAGATTAACCACAGCGACGTGAGGTGTTAGTTTGTTTGTTGTCCCCTCCAACAGATTACACCAGACTGGAGAGGTAATGGAGTTTGTGTCGCCAACAATACCCACAGGAACCTGTGAGGGTGAGGTTGTAGTGGTTGTGACTCCAACAGATACAACTGTGACGGAGCCATCCAAGTCTCGGGTAAAGAGAGGCCAGCTGAAAGTCGTCGGGTCAGAGGGGCAGCTAAAGGCCGGGATAAGTCGGGCCAGCTGGAAAGCGTCTCGTGGTAAAGAGGGGCCAGCTGAAAGGTCTCGTTAAGGTGCAAAATGGGAAAGAGGGGCCAGCTGAAAGGTCTCTGGTAAAGAGGGCCAGCTGAAAGGTGCTCTGGTTAAAGGAGGGCCAGCTGAAAGTCTCGGGTAAAGAGGGCCAGCTGAAGGTCTCGGTAAAAGAGGGCCAGCTGAAAGGTCTCGGGTAAAAGAGGGGCCAGCTGAAAGTGGTCGGGTAAAAGGCCAGCTGAAAGGTGTCGGGTAAAGAGGGGCCAGCTGAAAGGTGTCGGGTAAAGAGCGGTCCAGCTGAAAGGTCTCGGTAAAGAGGGTCCAGCTGAAACGGTTCTCGGGTAAAGAAGGGGCCAGCTGAAAGGTCTCGAGGTAAAGAGGGGCCAGCTGAAAGGTCTCGGTAAAGAGGGGCCAGCTGAAAGGTCTCGGTAAAGAGGGGCCAGCCTGAAAGGTCTCGGGTAAAGAGGGGCCAGCTGAAAGGTCTCTGTGCGTAAAAGAGGCCAGCTGAAAGGTCTCTGGTAAAGAGGGGCCAGCTGAAAGTCTCTCGGCTAAAGAGGGGCCAGCTGAAAGGTCTCTGGTTAAGAGGGGCCAGCTGAAAGGTTCTCGGGTAAAGAGGGGCAGCTGAAAGGTCTCGGGTAAAGAAGGGGCCAGCTGGAAAGTCTCGGGTAAAGAGGGGCCAGCTGAAAGGTCTCGGGTAAAGAGGGGCCAGCTGAAAAGGACTCGGGTAAAGAAGGGCCAGCTGAAAAGGTCTCGGGTAAAGAGGGGCCAGCTGAAAGGTAGGATTTAGTCCTACTGATGACTTGAACAGTGACTCAATGTAAGAGGAGGAAAACCGGGCCAGTCAACCCAGTGATGCTACTCAGTAAAGAGGATAGATTACTGGGGCTGGTCGCATACCATGAGCCTACAATCTGAGATGGAACGGAAGAGAGGCCTAGCAACAGCAGTTTGAGCACTCTGAAAGGGTTGGGTAACATAGCGCGGCTAGTCAAACACCAGTGATGCTTACTCTGAAGAGGGAGGAAGCTACGTGGCTAGTAACCCAAGTGATGCACTCTGAACATACAAGGGACGGAACACGGGCTAGTCACCACACCAGCTCTTGATGCACTCTGAAAGACGAAGCAGGGAACACCCCGGTTTCCAGTGAAACACCCGAGTGATGCTACTTCTGAAAAAAGAGGAGGGAGCATCGGGCCTAGAATCAACAGGTCCAGAGTGATGCTACTCTGAAGAGCGAGGGTGAGAGCAAATTCCAAACGCAGGTTCCAAGAACCAGGTTCAAACCCGCCTGCATAGCCTACTTCATGAAAGAGAGGAGGGAAACACGGGGCCCTTAGTTCAACACCAGGTGATTGCTCACTCTGAAAGAGGAGGGAACAGGGCCTAGTTCAACACCAGTGATTGCTACTCTAAAAGAGGAACACGGGCCTAGTCAACACCAGTGATGCTACTCTCTGAAAGAGGAGGCGAATCTACGAGGCCTATCAACACCAGTGATGCTACTCTGAAAGAGAGGGACACGGCCTAGTCAACACACAGTGATGCTACTCTGAAAGAGGAGGAACACAGGGCCTAGTCAACACCAGTGATGCTACTCTTGAAAGGAGGAGGGAACACAGGACCTAGTCAACACCAGTGATGCTACTCTGAAAGAGGATGGAACACAGGCCTAGTCAACAACCAGTGATGCTACTCTGAAAGAGGAGGGAACACGGGCCTAGTCAACACCAGTGATGCTACTCTGAAAGATGAAGGGAACACGGGCCTAGTCAAACACCAGTGATGCTACTCTGGAAAGAGGAGGGAACACGGCCTTGATGCACTCTGCAGAACACCATGTATTCACGCGGGGTGCTACTCTGAAAGAGGAGGGAACACGGGCCTAGTCAACACCAGTGATGCTACTCTGAAAGAGGAAGGGGAACGGGCTGCCTAGTCAACACCAGTGATGCTACTCTGAAAGAGGAGGGACACACGGCCTAGTCAACCGACCCAGTGATGCGTACTCTGTAAGAGAGGGAACACGGGCCTAGTCAACACCAGTGATGCTACTTCTGAAAAGAGGAGGGAACACGGGCCTAGTCAACACCAGTGATGGCTACTCTTGAAAGAGGAGGGAACACGGGCCTAGACAACACCAGTGAATGCTACTCTGAAAAGCAGGAGGGAACACGGGCCTGAGTCAACACCAGTGACTGCTACTCTGGAAAAGAGGAGGAACACGGGGGGCCTAGTCAACCACCAGTGATGCTACTCTGAAAGAGGAGGGAACACGGCCTATCAACACCAGTGATGCTACTCTGAAAGAGGAGGGAACACGGCCCTAGTCCAACAACCAGTGATGCTACTCTGAAAGAGGAGGGAACACGGGCCTAGTCAAACACCATGATGCTACTCTGGAAAGAGGAGGGAACACGGGCCTAGTGGTCAAACACCAGTGGATGCTACTCTGAAAGAGGAGGGAACACGGCCATCAACACCAGTGATGCTACTCTGAAAAGAGAGGGAACGGAGTGTAACAACATGTGCAGAGGTGAAGAATTTCACTGTTTCCCTGCAATTACATTTGCGACCCTGTGCATCAAATCAAATGTATTTATATAGCCCTTCGTACATCAGCTGATATCTCAAAGTGCTGTATCAGAAACCCAGCCTAAAACCCCCAAACAGCAAGCAATGCAGGTGTAGAAGCACGGTGGCTAGGAAAAACTCCTAGAAAGGCCAGAACCTAGGAAGAAAACCTAGAGAGGAACCAGGCTATGAGGGGTGGCCCAGTCCTCTTCTGGTGTGTGCCGGGTGGAGATTATAACAGGAACAATGGCCAGATATTCAAATTTCATAATGATAATAATAATCACAGTAGTTGCATGTGACTAATAAAAACAATCTAATTAGCTACATACATGTTTTATTAACATGACTTGTTAACCATTTCAGAAGATAGTTTGATGGATGTCTGCTGCTTGTCATAATCCCTCTGTGATGCATAATCCCTCGTGATGTCATAATCGCCTCTGTGATGGCATAATCCCTCTGTGATGTCATAATCCCTCTGTGATGTCATAATCCCTCTGTAGTATAGTCATTTTGTAGCTGCATTGTCAACAACAAAGTCTTTAACTTGTCCAAAACCTCCACAAGTGTTTCACAACCAGACTGCTGTAGTTTACTCTAAATTGACACTAACTTGGGACTCAAATAATGACATCAATCAAATAATGTAACAAGAATAGTATCATTGCATGAATATAATTTTATTAAAGTGCATCTCGACTCAACTACATGTAAGTGCCAAGCACAGCTCTGGTAATGAAATAACAGAGAGAGGACAGACACCCTAGTCCTGGTCTGGTTCCGGTTGGCCAAGACATCATAACAGAAGCACCTACCGTTCTCCAGGGCTGAGTGAGTGTGATCTGGTCGACCAAAACTACAGTCAGGAGGTCAGAGTACGATTCAATAATTGCAGGTAGCTCGATGGCTACTGTACAAATAAGAACCGCTCGCCGCTAGCTAGGCAACTACTGCAAGATCATGTCGTAACTGGTATCACGCCCCAGTTCGTTGACCGTTAATCCTTTCCTCCCTTCCCAATGTAACAATAACCACTACTACGTATCTAGCTTCATTGTCCGGGCTGCCTTCAGAAGTACTCTGTCCTTCCCCATCCGAAAGCGCATCAGTAAAAAATATAATCTGCAGCCACACAACACGGAACAAAACGACGTGATGCGGCTTCCACGGTGACGTCAGGCCCGTCGGTTCTATTTATAGCGGGAGGCGAGCTACGGTTTCATTCAGAAAAACCAGGTGGTTCAGCCCGCGACCGGAGAGGTTATACCGGTACGGCCGGTGCCTACATTGATGACGTTTGGAGCGCAGTGAGAGTCGAGTGGAGACAAACGGATTCGGTTCAGTCAGTCGTCCTGATTCCCAGTTAGCGGATTTATGTTTATGTCTAGAAATGTCAGTGATCATTTGAAACTTGTCTGCCGAAGTTGTGACGTGGGAGTGTTCAGAATCATTCCGTTCTATCGGAGTATTATTTATTTATTTTTACAAAAATGTCTCTTTAGACCGACATTAAATGCTATAGTTGTACATTTTCGTCTAAAACCACTTCAATGAATGTGCTTTATCTTTCACCCTGGCCTGATATTGGCTACACTATATCCAGCGATGACACTGATGTGGCCCATGTAGTATCACATCCGGCCGTGATTAGGAGTCCCATAGTGCGGCGCACAATTGTCCCAGCGTCGTCCGGGTTTGGCCCGGCGTCGTCCGGGTTTGGCCCGGGGCAGGCCGTTATTGGAAATAATAATTTGTTTGTTAACTGACTTGCCAAGTTAAATAAAGGTTAAATTAAAAAAAATACAAATGTTGTGATGTCGGCTTGCAGCGCAAACTCTCCCCATTGAGCAGTGTAGACTATCTCACGGTGACATCCCGACGGTTACTACCACTATTACAAGTTATGTATCGTGTAGGCTGCTATCCTACCTGTAATAAAATCAAGTGGGACGGAACAAATTGAAGATGGTGACCAATACTACAAGTTCTTTCTCCCTCGCCCATCGAAATAAACAGCACTTTCTTTTACGAGTTTGAACTAGTGACGTGCTGCTTCTGTTGCTAAACTTTATCGGAGGGGTTTATCAGGACGACTGACTGAAACGAATCCATTTGTCTCCACACACACTCGACACTTTTAAACTGCGCAACATACGTCATCCATGTGGGCACCAGGCTTGTCTGTATATTATCTCCCGCTGGAGACAGAAAGAGACCGGGCAGGGAGGGACGCTGCTGAGCTGGAGACAGAGAGAGACCAGGCAGGGAGGGACGCTGCCTGCTGGAGACAGAGAGAGACCGGGCA
>NW_019949233.1:8286-11826 GCF_002910315.2 Salvelinus sp. IW2-2015 | reverse complement strand
GGTTGGCTTCACCAGGATGTGGAACCACACATACAGGACTGAAAGTGTTGATTGAGGTGAAAGACTGGCATCTCTGACACCTGACATGAGACAAGAGAGCAGAGACAGACAGTAGTCAGGACAGAGACAGACAGTAAACAGTCAATCAGCCAGAATCTTAAACAGAACCTCTCTCCCACTGGGATCTCCTGCCTCTAAACCCTTATTACAGGAGGCTGAGTCATGGCTAAACTGGTGCTACTTTCAATGCCGTTCCCTAGGAGGGTGCGTCACCTTGAGTGGGTTGCAGTTTACTGACGTAACTCTCCGTCTGCGTTGGCGCCCCCCCCTTGGTTGTGCGTAGGTGGAGATCTTTGTGGGCGTATACTCGGCCTGGTCTAGGATTTAAGTTGTGGTTTAAAACTCCCTCTAGTGGTGCGGGGGCGTGCTTTGGCAAAGTGGTTGGTTATATCCTTCCTGTTTGCGCCCTGTCCGGGGTATTCATCGGAATGGGCCACAGTGTTCTCCTGACCCCTCCTGTCTCGCCTCCAGTCTTTATGCTGCAGAGTTTTATGTGTCGGGGGGCTAGGGTCAGTTGGTTATATCTGGCAGTACTTATCCTGTCTTATCGTGTGTCCTGTGGGAATTTTAAGTATCTCTCTCTAATTCTCTCCTTCTCTCTTTTCTTTCTTCTGCTCTTCGCTCGGAGGACCTGCCTAGGACCATGCGATCAGGGACTACCGGGCATGATGACTCCTTGCTGTCCCCAGTCACCTGGCCTGTGCTGCTGCATTCCAGTTTAAACTGTTCTGCCGCGCTATGGAACCCCTGACCTGTCCACGGACGTGCTACCTGTTCCTGATCTGCTTTTTCAACTCTCTAGAGACGGGAGCGGTAGAGATACATCTTAATGAATCGGCATGGAAAGCCACACTGACATTTACTCGTCCTGATTATTTTTGACCATGCTGGTCATTTAATTTGAACGTTTGAACATCTTGCCATGTTTGTTTAAGTCCACCTGGCACCAGCCAGAGAACTGGCCACCCCCTTCATGCCTTGGTTCCTCTCTACGGTTTCTTCCTTAGTTTTGGCCTTAATCTAGGGAGTTCCCTTAGCCACCGTGCTTCTACACCTGCATTGCTTGCTGTTTGGGTTTTTAGGCTGGGTTTCTGTTAAACAGCACTTCAGATATTAGCTGATGTCGAAGGGCTATATAAAATAAACTTGATCTTGATTTGGAACAAGTCATGCCAATCTGGACGAGATTCTAGAGCAGAGACAGCCAGACAGACTAGTAAACGGTTGTTCAATCAGCAGAATCTTAACAAGTCATGCCATCTGAGAGTTTAGAGCAGAGACAGACAGAGACAGTCAGACAGACAGACAGTAAACGGTTCAATCAGCAGAATCTTAACAAGTCATGCCATCTGAGAGTTTAGAGCAGAAATATCAGTTGTTCTGCAGGAAGACTTGGCTGTGTCTGGTACCTGTCTCCGTAGCTGTCAGGGGCTGAGAGGGCAGGTTCAGCTCCGTTACACACCTCACACCTGGCCTCTTCCAGAGGGTTCCCCTGGACATCCCGCTCCACTACAGTACGACAGTACAACAATACAGCATTAGCATCACACAGCACAGCACCGCACCATAAACACCATCACATCCCCTGTAGATGTGGCTCCTCCAGCTGCTGTCTAACCCAGTATACTCCCAGTTTTACTCACCCAGTATACTCCCAGACGGGCACTGACAGGTTCCCTGCTCAGTTAGACTGCCCGGACAGAGGATACACCCATAGCCATCCTCTGTTACTGCCTACAGGAGACAGGCAGAACAACACATGCAGTTCAGCACCAGTGGAGGCTGCTGAGGGGAGAACAGCTCATAATAATGGCTGGAACGTAGCAATGGAATGGCATTAAACACATAAAAACCATGTGTTTGATGTATTTGATACCATTCCACCTATTCCGCTCCAGCTATTACCATGAGCTGTCCTCCCCAACTACAGTGCCACCAACTTCCTGTATTCAGCACACTTCCCAGGAAAATCTGTATTGATTGAGATCTTTAAACTGGATGGTGAATGATAAGTAAATTGAAATAGCTGATTTTGTAATGAATTATTTGGTGTGATGTACTGTCTAGTAGTACGGAATAAGAACATACCGGTTTTTCTAGTGGACACTGCTGACAGGTGATGGAAGCTCCGTTGGTGGCGAGAACTCTGAACCCAGTCACACATTCACAAGACAGACCTGATGAAGGAGGAGAGGGTAATTGGTTAACACAAGAGATTATAACAGTAGACACAGCTGTAGGTTACGTTGTAAACCATCAGTGCCATTTCTCTCAGCAAACAATACCTGCAGTAAGCTTATTGACTGATGAACCAGTTAACATAGTCTACATATAGGACAATGCAACTAGCAGGMCAGTTTACACTATATTAGCTGCATTATTATCCAATTCCAACCAGATAGCTAGCCAGGTGGTTTACTGCAATATACATTCCTACCCTGTGATTCGCTACTGCTGTATTTACGTACTATTTAGCATAGATGGTTGAGCCTGTTCTATTCTTACACGTAACGTTTTAAACAACGCGATTGACTCTATAACAAACCCGGACTGGAGTGGATTAGCGTACTGCTAATTAGGTAGCCGATTAGTCACAGTATAACCAACAACACCATTGATAAACGCACCAGTTGCACTCGTACACTGGTTCGGTCCGCATTTCACACAGGACTGACTGGAGATGTCGTAGAACTGTTCCACGCCGCAGTCTGAAGGACGCTGAAACGAAATCGTAAACTGCTGGGAGTGAAGTAGGTTTGATTTTATTGTTAGAAATAGTGCCAATCCGCACACAAGTAGCATCCCCGTTGCCATGGTAGAGAAACTGACTTCCTGTTATTTTACCCACAACCCCTTCTGTCTTTTGGGGCGTGCTCGCGCCACTTTTCTCGCGCCTCCCTACTTCCCCATAAAATGCGCGCATGTTAATGTGGTCGGGCTTGTAAAGGGACAACATTTAGACCTATCAGCATCACATAAAATTACGATATAAAGGTTAAAATACAGAGGAGCTAGAGTTGTTATGGTTTTCATCTGGTAAGTAATTTGAGGAGTTGAGCTGTTTACCTTTTTAACTGAAATATTCTTAAATGTTTCGTCTTACAGGGCAGGCTAGCTAGTCTCATTTCACATAGCCACCGTGCCAACTAGCTAGCCAACCAGGTGTTCATCATAATAATGTACCGCGTGCCAGCGTTCATCAGTTGTGTTGTTGGTTATTTAACGTTTAATTTCTATGGAAATTCTGGAATTTGGATGTTCTTAATAGAAGTAAAAAATTGTGTGCCCATTTAAATGTTTATCATTTTGTTGCTGTTCTTAAAATGTATTAAATAACTCGATTTCTGCTTCATGTTAAAGACTGATTTTCTTGTTTGTTGTATCTGTTTCCAGATCTCTGGTTGCCAGATAAAAGGAGTTAAATATGACCATAGTACTTCGGTTGCAGGGTCTGAATATTGAGGCCGGGACTGAAGACAT
>NW_019949233.1:0-2886 GCF_002910315.2 Salvelinus sp. IW2-2015 | reverse complement strand
TCCTAAGTCTGTAGTCCATTAGAACATCCGTCAGCTTCTGTGTCACCTTCAGCACGATCTGAGCATCACCCTCGTTCTCGATCTGGAAATTGTCCTACACACAGGAAACAGACCCTCAACACACACAGCATGTTTAAATAACACGGGAAAGCATAGTTTCACACACAGTTCCACTCACCAGGTATTTGAGCAGTGTGGACGGAAGGCTGCTGGTTTCAGGTACAGCTCCCATCAACCCTTGGCCTGATCCACTTCCCATCTGTCCCCCTCTGAACTCATCAGGGTAGCGGCTTCCCGGACTCTCCCCCAACAGCCCCTCCTGGCCAAAGCCTCCGTCCCTTCCCAGCCCAAAGCCATCGGCTGAACCCCCCAGCCTCTGCCCCCCTGTATTGTCAGGGTAGCCTCGGAAGCTCATGTCCCTTTTCTGGAAGCCCGTAGAGGGAGTGGAGCGAGAMAKGGGGTCAGAGTAGCCCCCCATACCACCCATGGGGTAGTTGAGGAGGCCGCCTTGGAGAGGGAACTCCCCTGGGAACAGAGGCTCTGCAAACCTGCCACCTAGAGGGAGACAAAAGACTGCATTTGGACTACTACACACTGCATCCCAACATAGACCAGTCAAGCACACAACAAAGGTCTTATCACCTCAGCAATCTCTGTTAACCCGGAAGTAAAATCTCAAGTAATTTGGACAGCTGCGTGATTATTTATACTTGTTTGAAATTGCAAACAAACTCTCAACTAAAGCCCCCCCCCCGCGAAGCACTTGAGGCGAAGCAGGTTAAGCACCGCCTTTACCCAATAAGGCCAAATAACCAGTGATGAAAAACAAAACCGGAACTAATGCTGCTCGGATCTCACGCATCCCATTCAGTCCTTGCAGATTATCTCAGTCTACATTCAGAATCTGCCCATGGGAGATTATCACCTCAGAGGCAACCTTACACTTCTTCCCCACACACGCTCTCACCTGGTTTTGGTCCTCTAGCTCCCATTCCTCCTGGCCCTCCCATCCCTCCTGGTGGCCCCATGTTGGGGATTGCTGAACCTGTGATGACAGGGAGATATGTCAGAACCACAGTACATTTAAAAACAGACTGAGCACAATGAGATTCAGACAAACTTGAGAATAAACAGAAAAACGTACGTAGTCCTGCAAACGCTTGGACCTCACTGGGCTCCTTCAGAATCACCTGAAAACACCGTACAGAATCAAGTCAATAATCAACAGCACCAGAGAGGTCCCCCCCCGACGCATCTCAATAGTCTGCCGTGTTTTCTTTTCCTCATCCATAGCTTTATGCTCCCCCTTCTCACCTTTAGCTGTCCCCTGCCCTCTGCCTTCTCCAGCTCTGCTGCTGCTTTTTTCACCTTCTTCCTCACTTCATGGTCCTTTGTGGCAGCATCTTCCTCAAAGGGCACCTTGGCAGAATGATTTTGCTTCTAGAGAACAGATGAGACCATACAGTTACACAGCATCATAACATAGACCTGTAGATCCAACAGCCTTTTACAGGGACTTTTACTGTGAAAGTTAAGTGACACACACACGGCCTCACCATGTATCTGAAGGAGTGCTTCCAGCCCTTGATGTGAGCCAGCATGTCAGTCTGCAGACGGCTCACCTTGCAGAGTTTACACTGGTAATGGGGCGGGACTGACTTACTGGGGCTGCGGTACTCCCACACATACTGAAGACCTGCAGAACATAAGTGACAGCTCTAACAAACAACCATGGGCAATGAAACATCTCAACAACCAATCATAGACTTGAAAAACAAATCATAGAGGCCCATGAAGCCTATATTAGTGATAGAGTGCAATGGAGTGACTTGACTTAAATCTCTTGAACCCTTTGGGGCATAGGGCTACTACCATGGTGCAATGAGTAGGTACTCACCAATGACAGTCTCACCAGTGATGGCCTTCAACTGTTTGGTCAAGGAGGGGATGGTCTGGACATTTCCCGCCTTGGTGGTGAACACTGGGTAATGCACAGAAGTCAACACAAAGCACAAACATGGCAGAGACTGCATAAAGAGATCGCCATCCTGCCCACGAACAGGTGAGACCAAAGGGTCCACACGTCCAGTCATCTGACCAGCAGACAGCCAATAGCCAAAGAGCCTCATACTTCAGGAAGTGAAACACTGCAGGTATACTTCAAAAGAAGGTATAGCTTTAAAAAGGTCACTGTGCATTCCTTACACAACCCCCCAGTCAAAAGACTTGTAGTGGAGTTTAGAGGTCCTTCATTTACTGAACAACAGTTAGAAACACAACCCCTGCTCTTCTGAGCCTTTGAGGTCCTGTTTCCAGCCGTGCATCATCGACAACGTCTGGTAAGAATCCTTACCATTTGTGCGCTACACAGATTGGTTGGGAGTACTGGAATCTCCTGCTCTGGCTGGTAATCAACGTTGCTGGTAACCAAAAATAACTTCATTTGATTCGCTGTGTGCAATTCGAGCCCCACCTTCACAAGATCATGATTCCTTAGAAGGTTGCCTGGAAGGCACACCAGGGTCTGTTTCATGCCACGTTATAGTACTGACCGCTACACAGAAGAGAAGCTAATCTGAGGTATGGAGTCCTGCTGAAAACCGTAGGGGCTGCAGTTCTTCTGCCCACCTAGAAACAGGTCAGAGCTGGGCTATAGGATTCTCTCACTCCCATCAGGCACTCCTCCATACCTGTGTCCAATCAAAGCAGTGAAACTCTTGCATGGGTACTGCAGGTCCCAGTCACATTGGCAGACAGTGAGTTGAAACACTTCCTACTCTTTGAGGGCCACAAAGGCCCCGAAAGAAAGTCCTGCTGCCAGCATCCATTGCCCATCTGAACTACCATAGGCTTATGAGGCCACATTTTTGTGCCGGGGGCTGATAG
>NW_019949232.1:1651-11826 GCF_002910315.2 Salvelinus sp. IW2-2015 | reverse complement strand
CCAGTTCCCCAGTGTGTTTGTTGTTACACCTGATCACCATTTCCCCAGTGTGTTAGATGTGTGTTACACCTGATCACCATTTCCCCAGTGTGTTAGATGTGTGTTACACCTGATCACCATTTCCCCAGTGTGTTAGATGTGTGTTACCACCAGAGGCCTATGATACGCACACACATCACCTGCTTCATAAAACTACAGGTGAGGATTTACGGGTCCTTTTCCAATAATGCAGAGTTAAGATAAAGATAGAACAACACAAAGACATTATTCTCAGATTAAAGCACTCAGTACACCGTCATACATGTTGAACGTATAGTACTAATACTACTAGTAATGTGGGCTGAGCTGTGGTAGTACTAATACTAATAGGAATGTAGGCTGAGCTGTGGTAGTACTATACTAATAGTATGTAGGCTGAGCTGTGTAGTACTAATACTAATAGGAATGTAGGCTGAGCTGTGGTAGTACTAATACTACTAGTAATGTGGGCTGAGCTGTGGTAGTACTAATACTAATAGAATGTAGGCTGAGCTGTGGTAGTACTAATACTAATAGTAATGTAGGCTGAGCTGTGGGTAGTACTAATACTAATAGGAATGTAGGCTGAGCTGTGGTAGTACTAATACTAATAGTAATGTAGGCTGAGCTGTGGTAGTACTAATACTAATAGTAATGTAGGCTGAGCTGTGAGTAGTACTAATACTAATAGAATGTAGGCTGAGCTGTGGTAGTACTAATACTAATAGTAATGTAGGCTGAGCTGTGGTATACTAATACTAATAGTAATGTAGGCTGAAGCTGGTAGTAGTAATACTAATAGTAATGTAGGCTGAGATGTTGGATACTAATACTACTAGTAATGTAGGCTGAGCTGTGGTAGTACTAATACTAATAGTAATGTGGGCTGAGCTGTGGTAGTACTAATACTAATAGTAATGTGGGCTGAGCTGTGGTAGTACTAATACTAATAGTAATGTGGGCTGAGCTGTGGTAGTACTAATACTAATAGTAATGAAGGCTGAGCGTGGTGAGTACTAATACTACTAGTAATGTGGGCTGAGCTGTTGTTGTACTAATACTACTAGTAATGTGGGCTGAGCTGTGGTAGTACTAATACTACTAGTAATGGGCTGAGCTGTGGTAGTACTATACTAATAGTAATGTGGGCTGAGCTGTGGTGTAACTAATACTACTAGTAATGTGCTGAGCTGTGGTAGTACTAATACTAATAGTAATGAAGGTTGAGCTGTGGTGGTAGTACTAATACTACTAGTAATGTAGGCTGAGCTGTGTAGTACTAATACTACTAGTAATGAAGGCTGAGCTGTGGTAGTATATACTACTAGTAATGTAGGCTGAGCTGTGGTAGTACTAATACTAATAGTATGTAGGCTGAGCTGTGGTATACTAATACTAATAGTAATGAGGCTGAGCTGTGGTAGTACTAATACTACTAAGTAATAAGGCTGAGCTGGTGGTAGTACAATACTACTAGTCATGTAGGCTGAGCTGTGTAGTACTAATACTAATAGTAATGTGGGCTGAGCTGTGGTAGTACTAATACTAATAGTAATGTGGGCGTGAGCTGTGGTAGACTAATACTAATAGTAATGTGGGCTGAGCTGTGGTAGTACTAATACTACTAGTAATGTAGGCTGAGCTGTGGTATACTAATACTAATAGTAATGAAGGCTGAGCTGTGGTAGTACTAATACTACTAGTAATGAAGGGCTGAGCTGTGGTAGTACTAATACTAATAGTAATGAAGGTTGAGCTGTGGTGGTAGTACTAATACTACTAGTAATGAAGGCTGAGCGTGGTAGTCAATACTACAGCAGATGTAGGCTGAGCGTGGTAGTACTAATACTACTAGTAATGTAGGCTGAGCTGTGTAGTACTAATACTACTAGTAATGAGGCTGAAGCTGAGGTGGTGTACTAATACTGGTAGTAAGTGAAGGCTGAGCTGTGCTAGTACTAATACTACTAGTAATGTAGGCTGAGCTGTGGTAGTACTAATACTAATAGTAATGTAGGATGAGCTTGTGTAGTACATTACTATAGATGAAGGCGAGCTGTGGTAGTACTAATACTAATAGTAATGAAGGCTGAGCTGTGGTAGTACTAAATCTACTAGTAATGTAGGCTGACTGTGGTAGTTACTAATACTAATAGTAATGTAGGTGAGCTGTGTAGTACTAATACTACTAGTAATGAAGGCTGAGCTGTGGTAGACTAATACTTAATAGTAATGAAGGCTGAGCTGTGGTAGTACTAATACTACTAGTAATGTAGGCTGAGCTGTGGTAGTACTATACGAATAGTAATGTGGCTGAGCTGTGGTAGTACTAATACTAAGTAATGAGGCTGAGCTTGGTTGGTACTAATACGAATAGTAATGTTGGCTGAAGCTGTGTATACTAATACTACTAGTAATGAAGGCTGAGCTTGGTGGTAGTACTAATACAATAGAATGTAGGCTGAGCTGTGTAGTACTAATACTACTAGTAATGTAGGCTGAGCTGTGGTAGTACAATACAGATAGTAATGTGGGCTGAGCTGTGGTAGTACTAATACTACTAGTAATAAGCTGAGCTTGGTGAGTACTAATACAATAGTAATGTAGGCTGAGCTGTGGTAGTACTAATACTACTAGTAATGTAGGCTGGCTGTGGTAGTACTATACTAATAGTAATGTAGGCTGAGCTGTGGTAGTACTATACTATAGTAATGTAGGCTGAGCTGTGGTAGTACTAATACTAATGTAATGAAGGCTGAGCTGTGGTAGTACTAATACTAATAGTATGTAGGCTGAGCGTGTGTAGTACTAATACTAATAGTAATGTAGGCTGAGCTGTGGAGTACTAATACTAATAGTAATGTAGGCTGAGCTGCGGTAGTACTAATACTAATAGTAATGAAGCTGAGCTGTGGTAGTACTAATACTACTAGTAATGGAGGCTGAGCTGGTGGTAGTACTAATACTAATAGTAATGTAGGCTGAGCTGTGTGTAGTACTAATACTACTAGTAATGTCGGCTGAGCTGTGGTAGTACTAATACCAATAGTAATGTAGGCTGAGCTGTGGTAGTACTAATACTAATAGTAATGTAGGCTGAGCGGTGGTAGTACTAATCTAATAGCAATGTAGGCTGAGCTGTGGTAGTACTAATACTACTAGTAATGAGGCTGAGCTGTGTAGTACTAATACTAATAGTAATGAAGGCTGAGCCGTGGTAGTACTAATACTACTAGTAATGTAGGCTGAGCTGTGGTAGTACTTAATACGAATAGTAATTGTGGGGCTGAGCTGTGGTAGTACTAATACTACTAGTAATGAAGGCTGAGCTGTGGTGGTAGTACTAATACAAATAGTAATGTAGGCTGAGCTGTGGTAGTACTAATACTATAGTAATGAAGGCTGAGCTGTGGTAGTACTAATACTAATAGTAAGTAGGCTGAGCTGTGTAGTACAATACTATAGTAATGAAGGCTGAGCTGTGGTGGTAGTTCTAATACTAATAGTAATGAAGGCTGAGCGGTGGTGGTAGTACTAATACAATAGTATGAAGGCTGAGCTGTGTAGTACTAATACTAATAGTAATGTAGGCTGAGCTGTGGTAGTGATACTACTAATAGTAATGTAGGCTGAGCTGTTGTAGTACTATACTAATTGTAATGAAGGCTGAGCTGTGGTAGTACTAATACTAATAGTAATGTAGGCTGAGCTGTGGTAGTACTAATACTAATAGTAATGTAGGCTGAGCTGTGGTAGTACTAAACAATAGTAATCTAGGCTGAGCTGGGTAGTACTAATACTAATAGTAATGAGCTGAGCTGTGGTAGACTAATACTACTAGTAATGTAGGTTGAGCTGTGTAGTACTAATACTGAATAGTAATGTAGGCTGAGCTGTGGTAGTACTAATACTACTAGTAATGTCGGGCTGAGCTGGGTAGTACTAATACCAATAGTAATGTAGGCTGAGCTGTGGTAGTACTAATACTAATAGTAAGTAGGCTGAGGGTGGTATACTAATACTAATATATGTAGGCTGAGCGTGTGTAGTACTAATACTACTAGTAATGAGCTGAGCGTGGTAGTACTAATACTATAGTAATGAGGCTGAGCTGTGTAGTACTAATACTACTAGTAATGTAGGCTGAGCTGTGTAGTACTAATACGAATAGTAATGTGGGCTGAGCTGTGGGAGTACTAATACTACAGTAATGAAGGCTGAGCTGTGGTGGTAGTCTAATACTAAATAGTAAGAAGGCTGAGCGGGGTGTAGTACTAATACTAATAGTAATGAAGGCTAGCTGTGGTAGTACTAATACTAATAGTAAGTGGATGACTGTGTATACTAATACTACTAGTTATGAAGGCTGAGCTGTGGTGGTAGTACTAATACTAAAGTAATGAAGGCTGAGCTGTGGTAGTACTAATACTACTAGTAATGTAGGCTGACTGTGGTAGTACCAATACTAATATAATGCAGGCCGAGCTGTTAGTACTAATACTATAGTAATGTAGGCTGAGCTGTGGTAGTACTAATACTTACAGTAATGTAGGCTGAGCTGTGGTAGTACTAATACTACCAGTAATGAAGCTGAGCTGTGGTAGTACTAATACTAATAGTAATGTAGGGCTGATCTGGTTGGTAGTACTAATACTACTAGTAATGTAGGCTGAGCTGTGGTAGTACTAATATACTAATAGTAAATGTAGGCTGAGCGATGACAGTACTAATACTAATAGTAATGTAGCTGAGCTGTGGTAGTACTAATACTACTAGTAATGTAGGCTGAGCTGTGGTAGTACTAATACTAATAGTAATGTAGGCTTGAGCTGTGGTATACTAATACTACTAGTAATGTAGGCTGAGCTGTGGTAGTACTAATACTACTAGTAATGAAGGCTGAGCTGTGGTAGTTACTAATACTAATAGTAATGAAGGCTGAGCTGTGTGTAGACTAATAACCAAGTAATGTAGGCTGAGCTGTGGTAGTACTAATACTAATAGTAATGTAGGCTGAGCTGGTAGTACTAATACTAATGTAATGTAGGCTGAGCTGTGTGGTACTAATACAACTAGTAATGTAGGCTGAGCTGTGGTAGTACAATAATACTAGTAAATGAGGCCTGAGCTGGTGGTTAGTACTAATACTAATAGTAATGTAGGCTGAGCTGTGGTAGTACTAATACAATAGTAATGTAGGCTGAGCTGCGGTAGTACCAATACTAATAGATAATGAAGGCTGAGCTGTGGTAGTACTAATACTACTAGTAATGTAGGCTGAGCTGTGGTAGTGACTAATACTAATAGTAATGTAGGCTGAGCTGTGGTAGTACTAATACTACTAGTAATGTCGGCTGAGCTGTGGTAGTACTAATACCATAGTAATGTAGGCTGAGCTGCGGGTAGTACTAATACTAATAGAATGTAGGCTGAGCGGTGGTAGTACTAATACTAATAGTAATGTAGGCTGAGCTGTGGTTGGTACTAATACTACTAGTAATGTAGCTGAGCTGTGGTAGTACTAATACTAATAGTAATGTAGGCTGAGCTGTGGTAGTACTAATACTACTAGTAATGTAAGCTGAGCTGTGGTAGTACTAATACTACTAGTAATGTAGGCTGATCTGTGGTAGTTACTAATAGTAATGTAGGCTGAGCGTGTGTAGGACTAATACTATAGTAATGTAGGCTGAGCTGTGGTAGTACTAATACCAATAGTAATGTAGGCTGAGCTGTGGTAGTACTAATACTAATAGTAATGTAGGATGACCGTGGTAGTACTAATACTAAAGTAATGTAGGCTGAGCTGTGGTGGTACAATACTACTAGTAATGAGGCTGAGCTGTGGTAGTACTAATACTAATGTATGTAGGCTGAGCTGTGGTAGTACTAATACTAATAGTAATGTAGGCTGAGCGGTGGTAGTACTAATACTAATAGTAATGTAGCTGAGCCGGTAGTACTAATTACTAAGTAATAATGTAAGCTGAGCTGTGGTAGTAACTAAATACTACTAGTAATGTAGGCTGAGCTGTGGTAGACTAATACTAAATAGTAATGTAGGCTGAGCTGTGGGATACTTATACTACAGTAATGTGGCTGAGCTGTGTAGTACTAATACCAATAGTAATGAGGCTGAGCTGCG
The DNA here is from genome assembly GCF_002910315.2 of Salvelinus sp. IW2-2015. Taxonomy (NCBI): domain Eukaryota; kingdom Metazoa; phylum Chordata; class Actinopteri; order Salmoniformes; family Salmonidae; genus Salvelinus; species Salvelinus sp. IW2-2015. Next base: position 5,663 of record NW_019949232.1, on the reverse strand, counting down.
GTAGTACTAATACTAATAGTATGTAGGCTGAGCGGTGTAGTACTAATACTAATAGTAATGTAGGCTGAGCTGTGGTGTACTAATACTACTAGTAATGTAGGCTGATCTGTGGTAGTACTAATAACGGTGATCAGGTGTAACACACATCTAACACACTGGGGAAATGGTAATCAGGTGTAACACACATCTAACACACTGGGGAAATGGTGATCAGGTGTAATACAGATGGACTGGAGATAAACACCACCAGAAGTCCTTCCTGTCTGGCATACAGCGGCATTAGAGGTGTATGGGTAGTGTAGTCCCACCTGTCTCTCTGCCTCCATCTTAGCATACTGTACCAGTAGAGGTATTATGGGTAATGTAGTCCTACCTGTCTCTCTGCCTCCATCTTAGCGTACTGCAGCAGTAGAGGTTCTCCGTGGGTCTTCAGGTATTCTCTCTGACAGCGATCCGACAGGGTGGCTTCATTAGGCAGGAAGTTACTGGCCCACACCTATGACATCACAGGAAAAGGACAACACTGGGTGAGAGCACAGAAGTAGGAGCAGGGATCAGAGGAGACAGTGGAGAGGAGAGAGGAGGACCGGAAACAGCAGCACACACACTGGGAGAGAGAGTTCATCATGTCTGTCTGCCCCCTCTGGACAATAATAACACACTAACTCTAACCCAGCAGAGTTGGCTCTTTAAATAACCCACCACAACGCAGGGCTGCACTCTCATATGCAAATAGCAGGATATCATGGGTGATACTAGGCATATAAATACATTCCAGTTATTTCTCCTCAGACCCATTGGATTTAAGAAGCACTTTGATCATCCACATCATTCCACGTACCAGATAGCAACGGCCTCACTGGGGAGGATACAGGGACTTTAGGAGGAAATGTTCTGTTTTTCCCCCAAACCACAGAAAGCAACATGAGGCAACATGGAGATGGATGGAGAGCAGAGCAGCAACAACATGGACCTCCCGTGTGGCGCAGCGGACTAATGCACTGCACTGCAGTGCTTGAGGTGTCACTACAGACCCAGGTTCGATCCCAGGCTGTGTYACAGCCGGCCGTGACTGGGAGACCCATGAGGCGGCGCCCAATTGCCCCAGTGTCATCCGGGTTAGGGGAGGGATTGGCTGACTGGGATTTCCTTGTCCCATCGCGCTCTAGCGATTCCTTTTGGCGGGCCGGGCGCCTGCAAGCTGGACGGTGTTACTCCGACACATTGGTACGGCTGGCTTACGGGTTCAGTGAGCAGTGCGGCTTGGCAGGGTCGTGTTTTTGGAGGACACATGGCTCTCGACCATCGCCTCACCCGAGTCCGTAGGGGAGTTTCAGCAAATGGAGAATGGGATGGACAGCAGAGCAGCAACAATGGAGATGGATGGACAGCAGAGCAAGTAAAGATGGAGATGGATGGACAGCAGAGCAGTAACATGGAGATGGATGGACTAGCAGAGCAGTAACTAGGGAGATGGATGGGACACGAGCAAGGAGCAGCAAAATGGAGAATGGATGGACAGCAGAGCAGTAACATGGAGAGATGGATGGAACAGCAGCAGGGAGCACAGACAGGAGGAGTGATGGACAGCAAGAGACAGCAAGTGGAGAATGGATAGGCAGCAGAGCAGTAACAGGGAGATGGATGGACAGCAGAGCAGTAACATGAGATGGATGGACAGAGAGCAATAAATGGAATGGCAGTGGACAGCAGGCAGTAACATGGAGATGGATGACAGCAGAGCAGCAAACATGGAGATGGATGGACCAGCAGAGCAGCAACATATGAGATGGATGGACAGGAGAGCAACAACATGGAGATGGCATGGACAGCAGGAGCAACACATTGGAGGATGGATGGACAGCAGAGGACAGCGACGCAGGAGGGGTAACTGAGATGGATAACAGCAAAGAGCAGTAACATGGAGATGGATGGACAGCAGAGCAGTAACATGGAGATGGATGGACAGCAGAGCAGATGGAGATGGATGGAAACAGAGCAGTAACATGGAGATGGATGGACAGCAGAGCAGTAACATGGAGATGGATGGACAGCAGAGCAGTACATGGAGATGGATGGACAGCAGAGCAGTAACATGGAGATGGATGGAACAGCAGAGCAAACATGGAGATGGATGGACAGCAGAGCAGAACATGGAGATGGATGGACAGCAGAGCATAACTGGAGATGGATGGACAGCAGAGCAGTAAACATGGAGATGGATGGACAAGCAGGCAGTAACATGGAGATGGATGACAGCAAGAGCAAAACATGAGATGGATGGACAGCAGAGCAGTAACATGGAGATGGATGGACAGCAGAGCAGTAACATGGAGATGGATGGACAGCAGAGCAAGCAACATGGAGATGGATGGACAGCAGAGCAGTACAACATGGAGATGGATGGACAGCAGAGCAGTAACATGGAGATGGATGGACACCGCAGAGCAGACAACATGGAGATGGATGGAACAGCAGAGCAGTAACATGGAGATGGATGGACAGCAGCAGAGCAGTAACATGGAGATGGATGGACAGCAGAGCAGTAACATGGAGATGGATGGACAGCAGAGCAGTAACATGGAGATGGATGGACAGCAGAGCAGTAAGCATGGAGAATGGATGGACAGCAGAGCAACAACATGGAAGATGGATGGAGCACAGAGCAGTAAACAAGCATTGAAGCAGAGCGGACCTCTCTGGCTCAGAGTCCTGGGTACACAGCACATATCATTATAAACACTGCTTTAAGGGAGAAGCAGAGAAGAAGGAGAGGCTGTCGACTTTGTGTTGGAGGAGGTAGAGGCAGAAGAAGAGGTGAGAGAGATAGAGCACATCCTCTGTCTTTTTCATTCCCATCTCGCCATCTTCCCATCATCCATCTCTCCTCCTTTCATCCCTCTTGTCCTCCTGCCATATCCATCCATCTCGCCTTTCATCCCCATCTATCCATCTCTCCCTCCCTCCAACCCTCCCTCACCTCCACCCAGGGGTGGCTCGCAGGCAGCATCAAACCAATCTTACCTGCAGCACAGAGAGACAGAGAAGATTATATATTCCGTTTTTAAAGTTTTTCAGATTTCATAACTATTTCATGGTTTAGCGATATCAATGACTTGATACAATCGGTTTATTTACTGAACAAAAACATATATACATATATAACCTGAACAAAAACTATAAACGCAACATGCCACAATTTCAAGAAAGTACTGAGTTTACCAGCTGTCATATAGAGGAAATTCCAATTTATTATATAATTCAGTCCTAATCTATGGGGATGTTCGCACCAGGGGCAGGGGGCAGAGAGGCGGTATGGGTGGGCGTGGGAGCGGGCGGGGTGTGGAGCGAGTACGGGAGAGGGGGTAGGAAGAGCGACTTAAGGCCGTGTGTCTCTCACAAAGGCATTATTAATCAAGTTACACTGTAAATTACTGCTTCAGTAGTTCATCTGATTACGATATGCGCATTAAGTAGATGTGGCTGTGCAGAGGAGAGAAGGTTAGTACAAAGGGTTAAGTTCTAATCAGTGCAGGCGTGGGGGAATGGAAATGAGTCATATAAGGTTAGTTCTAAGATCAGGTGGCAACAGTGACGGCCCGCATGGAAGATGGTAAGGCTAGTTGTCTAATAGTGTAGGCTGGCGGAGTAAGAGGTAGTAAATGGTTAGTTCTAATAGTGAGGCTGGGGGAGGTAAGGTAGTAAAGGTTAGTTCTTAATAGTGAGGTCTGTGGGGAGACAGGTAGTAAAAAGGTTAGTTCTATAGTGAGGTCTGAGGGAGATAAAGTGTAAAAAGGTTGTTCATAGTGAGGCGGGGGAGGAAGGTGTAAAGGTTAGTTCTAATAGTGAGGCCTGGGGGAGGAAAGGTAGTAAGGTTAGTTCTAATAGTGAGGCTGGGGAGTAAAGGTTAGCTAAAGGTTAGTTTCTAATAGGTGAGAATAGTAAGGCTGGGGGGGGAGTAAAGGTAGTAAAGGTTTAGTTCTAATAGTGAGGGCTGGGGAGGAAAGGTAGT
>NW_019949232.1:0-990 GCF_002910315.2 Salvelinus sp. IW2-2015 | reverse complement strand
AAAGGGATGGGTGGGGCAAAAGCTTAAGAAGAAGAGGGCTCTCCAGTAGTAGTACCAAAACATTCAAAGGCCATTTTGTCAAAAGTGAAGTTTATCAACTTTCAAAGCAGAATGACTTTCTCATTGTTCCTCAACTGTAGTGTATAATATACMATTTTCTAGCTCTGAGTCTCTACTTTTATCCAATGTAAAAAATAAAACATTTTCGGACTGTGCCTCGACACAATCCTGTCTCAGAGCTCTACGGACACTTCCTTCGACCTCATAGCTTGGTTTTTGCTCTGACATGCACTGTCAACTGTGGGACCTTATATAGACAGGTGTGTGCCTTTCCAAATCATGTCCAATCAATTGAATTACCAGATATGGACTCCAATCAAGTTGTAGAAACATCATAGCAAAGGGTCTGAATACTTATGTAAATAAGGTATCTGTTTTTTTTTGCAGACATTTAAAAAATACAATTTTTGCTTTGTCACTATGGGGTATTGTGATGTCATTATGTATAGATTGATGAGGATTATTTTAATTTGATCCATTTTAAAATAAAGTTGTAACGTAACAAGTGGAAAACAGGAAGGGGCCTGAATACTTTCTGAATTCACTGTAAATGTCTTGATGTATCAGCTTTCAGATTTGAAAAAGAATACGCTTAATCAAAGGATTAGATAGAAAATACACTCTCAGGTTGAGTGCTTCAGGTGACTGCTACTGCTCGCTAGCACTGCATTCTGGGACGTCAATGATTATAGCTTCTACACTTGGCCACTATATCAGTATGCAGCTACTTTATAGATGGGCCTCTTCTTTACAAGATGTTAAACATGTCTCCTGCCTCAACCATAGAACCAGTTTTATATTAAACACTGAAGTATACCGGAAGTCTTGAAATGTCCGTGGTGTCCCTTCTTAACACATTGTAATAGAGAGGCATTATTATTGAGACTACTGAGATTGAGACTACTGAGATTATTGAGACTACTGAGATTA
>NW_019949231.1:18814-24905 GCF_002910315.2 Salvelinus sp. IW2-2015 | reverse complement strand
CAGACACCATCATCAGACGCCAGACACCAAAAAATAAAACACCGACCCATCATCAGAGCCAGACACCAGACGCCATCATCAGACGCCAGACACCAGACCCATCATCATACGCCAGACGCCAGACGCCATCATCAGACGCCAGACACCAGACACCATCATCAGACGCCAGACGCCAGACCCATCATCAGACGCCAGACACCACACGCCATCATCAGACGCCAGACACCAGACGACATCATCAGACGCCAGACACCAGACGCCATCATCAGACCCATCATCAGACGCCAGACACCATCTTCAGACGCCAGACACCATCATCAACGCCAGACGCCAACACCATCTTCAGACGCCAGACACCATCATCAGACCCAGAACCATCATCAGACACCATCATCAGACGCCAGACGCCAGACACCATCATCAGACGCCGGACGCCATCATCAGACCAGACGCCATCATCAGACCACCATCATCAGACGCCAGACGCCAGACACCATCATCAGACGTCGAACGCCATCATCAGACACCATCATCAGACGCCAGACGCCAGACACCATCATCAGACCCGACGCCATCATCAGACGCCAGACGCCATCATCAGACGCCGGATGCCAGACGTCAGACGGCAGATGTCATCATCAGACGCCAGACACCATACCAGACGCAGAGTCAGACACCATTACAGCCCCAGAGTCAGACACCATTACCAGACGCCAGTGTCAGACACAATTACCAGCACCACCTCTTCTTCTCTCACAGTCAGACAGGAGCTCCACCTCTTCTTCTCTCACAGTCAGACAGGAGCTCCACCTCTTCTTCTCTCACAGTCAGACAATAGCTCCACCTCTTCTTCCCTCACAGTCAGACAGGAGCTCCACCTCTTCTTCTCTCACAGTCAGACAGGAGCTCCACCTCTTCTTCTCTTACAGTCAGACAATAGCTCCACCTCTTCTTCTCTCACAGTCAGACAGGAGCTCCACCTCTTCTTCTCTCACAGTCAGACAATAGCTCCACCTCTTCTTCTCTCACAGTCAGACAGGAGCTCCACCTCTCTTCTCTCACAGTCAGACAGGAGCTCCACCTCTTCTTCTCTCACAGTCAGACAGGAGCTCCACCTCTTTTCTCTCACAGTCAGACAATAGCTCCACCTCTTCTTCTCTCACAGTCAGACAGGAGCTCCACCTCTTCTCCCTCACAGTCAAGACAGGAGCTCCACCTCTTCTTCTCTCACAGTCAGACAGGAGCTCCACCTGCTTCTCCACAGTCGACAGAGCACCTCTTCTCTCTCACGTCAGACAGGAGCTTTGGGTATTCTGGCCAAGCCTCATCTTCAGTTGATATCCCATTTTAACTCTCCATGTAATATATTCAATCATCAACTGTAACTAGGCAGCAGATATTAAACAGAGGCTGTTGACCACGTCAAGCCTACTACAGTTGTGAAGGAGAAGGAAGGCACAATACACCGTATGGCTAATTGGAATATAATAGACATATAATTGCAATATCGTTTCTTAATGTCTGTGTGTGTGTGTGTGTGTGTGTGTGTGTGTGTGTGTGTGTGTGTGTGTGTGTGGTGTGTTTGTGTGTGTTGTGTGTGTGTTGTGTGGTGTGTGTGGTGTGGTGTGTGTTGTGTGTGTGTGTGTGTGTGTGTGTGTGTGTGTGTGTGTGTGTGTGTTGCCTAATGTGGCTGATTTGAACAGATGGAGTCATTAAACAAAACAACATTTTTAGCATGGCGCTCATTCACTTCATCGTGATATGAAAGAGATATGAAAATAAAGGGCGTCGGGCTGCATATTGAAATGGAGATCCCCTTACAACTCTAAACTACAATAGGAGCTGCTCTAGTAACCTTCTGTTTACGTGATGTTCTAAGCTGTGCGTGTGTTTGTTCTGTAGCTTGACAGTAAACTGCTTAATGTACTGACACAGTAATTTGGGAGATATTTCAGTCATACTAATGAACTGGTGGTCTCTTCTGAGATGTGTCTTCTTGAGGAAGCATGTTTAGAGGCTAGTCCATCTAGTCCAGCTAGTCCATCTAGTCCATCTAGTCCAGCTAGTCCAGCTAGCCATCTAGTCCATGCTAGTCCAGCTAGTCCAGCTAGTCCAGCTAGTCCAGCTAGTCCATCTAGTCCAGCTAGTCCAGCTAGTCCAGCTAGTCCAGCTAGTCCAGCTAGTCCAGCTAGTCCACTACGTCAGGCAGTCCAGCTAGTCCATCCTAGTCCATCTAGTCCATCTAGTCCATCTAGAACAGTCCTAGTGCTAGTCCAGCTAGTCCAGCTAGTCCCAGCTAGTCCAGCTAGTCCATCAGAGTCCATCTAGTCCATCTAGTCCAGTCCTAGTCCAGCTAGTCCAGCTAGTCCATCTAGTCCATCTTAGTCCATTCTAGTCCAGCTAGTCCATCTAGTCCATCTAGCCACTAGCTATCTCAGTCCAGTCTAGTCCAGCTAGTCGCTAGTCCACTATCCAGCTAGTCCATCTAGTCCATCTAGTCCAGCTAGCCAGCTAGTCCACTAGTCACCTAGTCCATCTAGTCCAGCTAGTCCTGCTAGCCAGCTAGTCCAGCTAGTCCATCTAGTCCATCTAGTCCAGCTAGTCCAGCTAGTCCAGCTAGTCCACTATATCAGCTAGTCTATCTAGTCCAGCTAGTCCAGCTAGTTACCAGCTAGTCCATCTAGTCCAGCTAGTCCAGCTAGTCCATCTAGTCCAGCTAGTCCAGCTAGTCCAGCTTAGTCCAGCTAGTCCATCTAGTCCAGCTAGTCTATCTAGTCCAGCTAGTCCAGCTAGTCCAGCTAGTCCAGCCAGTCCAGCTAGTCCACTAGTCCATCTATCCATCTAGTCCAGCTAGTCCAATCTAGTCCATCTAGTCCAGCTAGTCCAGCTAGTCCAGCTATCCAGCTAGTCCATACTAGTCCAGCTAGTCATCTAGTCCAGCTAGTCCAGCTAGTCCACTCAGTCCATCTAGTCAGCTAGTCCAGCATAGTCCATCTAGTCCATCTAGTCCAAGCTAGTCCAGCTAGTCAGCTAGCATCTAGTCCATCTAGTCCAGCTAGTCCAGCTAGTCCAGCTAGTCCATCAGTCACATCTAGTCCAGCTAGCCAGCTATCCATCTAGTCCATCTAGTCCACCTAGTCCATCTAGTCCAGCTAGTCCAGCTAGTCCATCTAGTCCATCTAGTCCATGCTAGTCCAGCTAGTCCATCTAGTCCATCTAAGTCCATCTAGTCCATACTAGTCCAGCTAGTCCAGCTAGTCCAGCTAGTCCATCTAGTCCATCTAGTCCAGCTAGTCCAGCTAGTCCAGCTAGTCCATCTAGTCCATTCTAGCCAGCTAGTCCAGCTAGTCATCTAGTTCATCTAGTCCATCTAGTCCAGCTAGTCCATCTATCCATGCTAGTCCATCTAGTCCAGCTAGTCCAGCTTAGTCCATCTAGCCACTATCCATCTAGTCCAGCTAGTCCAGCTAGTCCATCAGGCCATCTAGTCCAATCTAGTCAGCTAGTCCATCTAGTCCAGTAGTCCAGCTATCCATCTAGTCCAGCTAGTCCTGCTCAGTCCAGCTAGTCCAGCAGTAGTCCATCTAGTCCATCTAGTCCATCTAGTCCAGCTAGTCCAGCTAGCATCTAGTCCAGCTAGTCTACCAGCTAGTCCATCTAGTCAGCTAGTCCATCTTAGTCCATCTAGTCCATCTAGTCCAGCTAGTCTCAGCTAGTCCAGCTATCTAGTCCAGCTAGTCCAGCTAGTCCAGCTAGCTCCATCTATCCAGCTACTATCTAGTCCAGCTAGTCCAGCTAGTCCAGCTAGTCCCTGCTAGTTCAACTAGTCCAGCTAGTCCATCTAGTCCATCTAGTCCAGCTAGTCCATCTACAGTCATCTATCCATCTAGTCCAGCTAGTCCAGCTAGTCCTAGTCACTAGTCCATAGTCTAGTCCATCTAGTCCAGCTAGTCTCATCTAGTCCATTGTTTCCCCAAGGGGCTAGCTAGTTCCAGCTAGTCCAGCTAGTCCAGCTAGTCCAGCTAGTACCAGCTAGTCTCAGTCAGCTCCATCTAGTCCATCTAGTCCATCTAGTCCACAGCTAGTCCCTAGCCTAGTCCATCTAGTCCAGTCTAGTCCATCTAGTCTAGCTCAGCTAGTCCATCTATCTAGTCCATCTAGTCCAGTCTAGTCCAGCTAGTCCTAGTGCTAGTCCATCTAGTCTAGTCCACTAGTCCATCTAGTCCAGCAGCTAGTCCAGTCTAGTCCATCTAGTCCAGCTAGTCCAGCTAGTCCATCTAGTCCATCTAGTCCATCTAGTCCAGCGTCATCTAGTCTAGTCCATCTAGTCCATCTAGTCCCAGCTAGTCCTAGCTAGTGTCCTAGCTAGTCCATCTAGTCCATCTAGTCCAGCTAGTCCAGCTAGTCCAGCTAGTCTCATCTAGTCCATCTAGTCCAGCTACTGTCCAGCTAGTCCATCTAGTCCTCAGTAGCTAGTCCATCTAGTCCACAGCTAGTCCATCTAGTCCATCTAGTCCAGCTAGTCCAGCTAGTCCAATCAGTCCACCTAGCCAGATCCTAGTCCATCTAGTCCAGCTAGTCCAATCTAGTCCATCTAGTCCATCTAGTCCATCTAGTCCATTCTAGTCCAAATCTAGTCCAGCTCAGTCCAGCTAGCTCCAGCTAGTCCAGCTAGTCACATCTAGTCCATCTAGTCCATGCTAGTCCATCTAGTCCAGCTAGTCCATACTAGTCCAATGCTAGTCCATCTAGTCCAGCTAGTCCAGCTAGCTAGTCACTATCTAGTCCAGCTAGTCCATCTAGTCCATCTAGTCACTAGTCTAGTCCATCTAGCCAGCTAGTCCAGCTAGTCCATCTACTGTCCAGCTAGCTCCAAGCTAGTCCATCTAGTCCAGCTGTCTGGCGTCTGATGATGGTGTCTGGCGTCTGATGATGGCGTCTGGTGTCTGGCATCTCTTCTGTGTTTCTAAAAATATATATAATAATTCCCAGGTGCGTATTTTTCCAAGGGTCGACCCAATCTTGGGGCTTAGAATCATAACAAGGTTCAGCTCACCCCAGTCTACAAACAGCGTCTGCGGTGAGAGAAGGTGGAGATTAAAAACTGGACTCCTGAAGCGACTAAAACACTCCAGGACTGTTTTGAGTCCGCTGACTGGGTGGCCCTGATGGACCGTCTCTGAGTACAATCGTTTCTGTAAGTCAGCGTCTTCCCCAATAATAAAGCGTGGGTAACTCTGGAATTAATTAGAAGAGCTCCACAACCAGACAAAAAGAGTGTTTAAATCAAGTGTCGGTAAAGAGGAGAGGAAACATATTCAGAGGCAACTCAAAAGCAAAATGAAGGAGTTTAAGGCAGCTTAGAAAGACACATTAGAAAACCTTTTCAAGAACAAGGACAGTAGGAAAAGTTGGCAAGGGCTGCAAACCATCACAGGATTCAAACAAAAAAGACATAGTATGACCTTCGAAAATGACCTTGCTTTCGCAAATATTTTGAACAGTTCCTATTGTAGGTTTGACACGTGTGATTTTACGTCGCAGCAGGAAGTGGCCTTGGACAGTATAGACAGCATGCCAGCTGTTCAAATACAGATCTCTGTGAATGAAGTCAAGCATTACTTTCAATGTGTCAAACCAGGAAATACTTTCAATGTGTCAAACCAGGAAATACTTTCAATGTGTCAAACCAGGAAATACTTTCAATGTGTCAACCGACGGGAAAATCACATGGTTCAGAAGGAGTCGGAAGCAAGGCACTTCAGGCATGATCAGACCAGCTGGCTTTACCATTCCTTCCCTTCACAGTCAGTCCAACGTCTGCGTCACAAATAGCACCTTATTCCTTACACAGCCCTGGTTCAAAGAAGAGTCCTGGTTCAAAGTAGAGTCCTGGTTCAAAGTAGAGTCCTGGTTCAAAGTAGAGTCCTGGTTCAATGTAGAGTCCTGGTTCAAAGTAGAGTCCTGGTTCAAAGTAGAGCCCTGGTTCAAAGTACAGTCCTGGTTCAAAGTAGAGTCCTGGTTCAAAGTAGAGTCCTGGTTCAAAGTAGAGTCCTGGTTCAAAGTAGAGTCCTGGTTCAAAGTAGAGTCC
>NW_019949231.1:17513-18554 GCF_002910315.2 Salvelinus sp. IW2-2015 | reverse complement strand
TTCAAAGTAGAGTCCTGGTTCAAAGTAGAGTCCTGGTTCAAAGTAGAGTCCTGGTTCAAAGTAGAGTCCTGGTTCAAAGTAGAGTCCTGGTTCAAGTAGAGTCCTGGTTCAAAGTATAGTCCTGGTTCAAAGTATAGTCCTGTACCAAAATAGCGTCCTGGTTCAAAGTAGAGTCCTGGTCCAAAGTAGAGTCCTGTTTCAAAGTACAGCCCTGGTTCAAAGTACAGCCCTGGTTCAATGTAGAGTCCTGGTTCAATGTAGAGTTCTGGTCAAAAGTACAGCCTTGGATCAAAGTACAGCCCTGGTTCAAAGTACAGTCCTGGTTCAAAGTACAGTCCTGGTTCAAAGTAGAGCCCTGGTCCAAATTAGTGCACTAGATAGTGTAAGATTTGGAACGCAGTCCAAGTCTCCCTGTATGACCATAGGAACGAGAAACTCCCTATGTCTCAAGAGCTACAGCATTAACCCTAATGTTAATCACTGTTGCTCAGAACAAAAGTCAAGCTGTGGAATTCCGTGATGGAAATGGTTATAATTGCCCCTGACTACGGGGATTAATACTTCTCCCTGCTTAATCACCAGTGACTTTATATTTAAATATACAATTTGCTGGGTTTTAAAGTGTCTTAATCAGGCCCATTAATTTTTCATATCTAACATTTAAAGTGGCTGGGGACCAAGGCCGTCACCTTTTACTGTGTGGCTGGTAACAGGCCCCAGGAAGCAGGAAGAGAATGTCACCCATGTATTATGCATGAAACTGACAGAATCCAGTTTGCTACGACAGAAGCTTTACACTCCGACAGTTAAACGGTAATTGTGCTTGTCTCAGAGTTAAGGAACAATCAGGCTTCAACTCTGAAATCAAGCAGTGAAATATGAGCCTAAACATCGATCGAAAGCAGTTAAATATGAGCCTAAACATCGATCCCAGACAGTTAAATACGAGCCTAAACATCGATCCCAGACAGTTAAATATGAGCCTAAACGTCGATCCCAGACAGTTAAATATGAGCCTAAACGTCGATCCCAGACAGTTAA
>NW_019949231.1:12508-16932 GCF_002910315.2 Salvelinus sp. IW2-2015 | reverse complement strand
GAGAGAGAGAGAGAGAGAGAGAGAGAGAGAGAGAGAGAGAGAGAGAGACAGAGAGCGAGACAGAGAGAGAGAAAAAAATAAGTAAGTTATCTTTTTTTTACTCCGCTGTGTCTCATATTGACCTTGGCATTTGTGACAATCACATCCATCACGCTGGTGAAACCTCTCCAACAGGCTGGGGCTGGGTCTGTGGAGCGGCCAAGTGAACAGGATTAAAGGGTCGCTTCCCAAATGACCGCCTATTCCCTACATAGTGCACTACTTTTAACCAGGGCCCGGTAGCACACCATAGAGAGATTAGGGTGCCATTTGGGACTTACCCTAAGGAATAACAGCAGTTAGATGAATGTCTAACGTCAAGCCACAGACAGACAGATCAGCCTCCTACAGTTTCGCTGCAGTGTTCAGCTTCCTCTACCCTCCCTCCAGGACGCGATCATATTTCCTCTGACACACGATGGACTCCTCCTTGATTAGGATTCAGATACGAGGGATTGATTAGCTGCGGTTTATAGATCGATATCAAAGCGTTAGGGTAAGATGGAAACTTGTGCAGTATTAAAAGTGTCTATTGGGTAAGTCCTTTTAGACTAATGTGTTGCCTGAAAGGGCCTGGAATTACTGTAGAATGTGTTTGTAGCTAGAACTATTGATGCTTAAAAATGACCCATAAACTCACAGTACATTCAGAAAGAATTCAGACCATAAAAATTACACATGAACTCACAGTACATTCAAAAAATGATTCAGACCCCTTGACTCTTTCCACATTTTTTACGTTACAGCCTTATTCTAAAATGGTTTTAAATAGTTTTTTTCCCCTCATTCATCTACAAACAATATCCCATAATGACAAAGCAAAAACAGGTTTTTAGAAATTCTTGCAAATGTATATATTTTTTAAAATAAACTGAAATATCACATTTACATAAGTATTCAGACCCTCAGTACTTTGTTGAAGCACCCTTGAGTCTTCTTGGGTATGACACCACAAGCATGACACATCTGTATTTGTGGATATTCTCCCATTCTTCTCTGCAGGATCTTTCAAGCTCTGTAAGCGTTGCTGGACAGTTACAGTGACTTGCGAAAGTATTCACATTCCTTGGCATGTTCCTAATTTGTTGCTTTACAACCTGGAATTTTTTTTTTKKKGGGGGGAGGTTGTATCATTTGATTTACACAACATAACTACCACTTTGAAGTTGCAAAATATTTTGTTTTGTAAAAGAAACAAGAAATAAGACAAAAAAACTGAAAACTTGAGCGTGCATAGCTATTCAGCCCACCAAAGTCAATACTTTCTAGAGCAACCTTTTGCAGCAATTACAGCTGCAAGTCTCTTGGGGTATGTCTCTATAAGCTTGGCACATCTAGCTGCTGGGATTTTTGCCCATTCTTCAAGGCAAAACTGCTCCAGCTCCTTCAAGTTGGATGGGTTCTGCTGGTGTAGAGCAATCTTTAAGTCATACCACAGATTCTCAATTGGATTGAGGTCTGTGCTTTGACTAGGCAGTTCCAATACATTTAAATGTTTCCACTTAAACGACTCGAGTGTTGCTTTAGCAGTATGCTTAGGGTCATTGTCCTGCTGGAAGGTGAACCTCCGTCCCAGTCTCAAATCTCTGTTAGACTGAAACAGGTTTCCCTCAAGACTTTCCCTGTATTTAGCACCATCCATCATTCCTTCAATTCTGACCATTTTCCCAGTCCCTGCCGATGAAAAACATCCCCACATCCCCATCCCCATGCTGCCACGACCATGCTTCACTGTGGGGATGGGGTTCTCAAGGTGATGAGAGGTGTTGGGTTTGCACCAGACATAGCGTTTTCCTTGATGGCCAAAAAGCTACATTTTTGTCTCATCTGACCAGAGTACCTTCTTCCATATGTTTGGGGAGTCTCCCACGTGACTTTTGGCAAACACCAAGCGTGTTTGCTTATTTTTTTCTTTAARCAACGTCTTTTTTCTGGCCACTTTTCCGTAAAGCCCAGCTCTGTGGAGTGTACGGCTTAAACTGGTCCTATGGACAGATACTTCAATCTCTGCTGTGGAGCTTTGCAGCTCCTTCAGGGTTATCTTTGGTCTCTTTGTTGCCTCTCTGATTAATGCCCTCCTTGCCTGGTCCATGAGTTTGGTGGGCGGCCCTCTCTTGGCAGGTTAGTTGTGGTGCCATATTCTTTCCATTTATTAATAATAATGATGTAATGGTGCTCTGTGGGATGTTCAAAGTTTCAGATATTTTTTATAACCCAACCCTGGTCTGTACTTCTCCACAACGTTGTCCCTGACCTGTTTGGAGAGCTCCTTGGTCTTCATGGTGCCGCTTGCTTGGTGGTGTCCCTTGCTTAGTGCTGTTGCAGACTCTGGGGCCTTTCAGAACAGGTGTATATATACTGAGATCATGTGACAGATCATGTCACACTTAGATTGCACACAGGTGGACTTTTTTTTAACACATTTTGTGACTTCTGAAGGTAATTGGTTGCACCAGATCTTATTTAGGGGCTTCATAGCAAAGGGGGTGAATACATATGCACGCACCACTTTTACGTTTTACATTTTTTAGAGCTTTTTGAAACAAGTAATTTTTTTCATTTCACTTCAACAATTTTGACTATTTTGTGTATGTCCATTGCATGAAATACAAAAAAATCTATTTGAATTACAGGTTGTAATGCTACAAAATAGGAAAAACGCCAAGGGGGATGAATACTTCTGCAAGGCACTGTATCTGCTGGTATCTCCAGAGATACCATTATCCTGTTGGAAGGTGAACCTTTGCCCCAGTCTGAGGTCCTGAGCGCTCTGGAGCAGGTTTTCATCAAGGATCTCTCTCTGTACTTTTCTCTGTTAATCTTTCACTCGATCCTAACTAGTCTCCCAATCCCTGCCGCTGAAAAACATTCCCAAAGTGTAACAGTTTAACTTTAGTCCGTCCCCTCGCCCCGACCCGGGCGCGAACCAGGGACCCTCTGCACACATCAACAACAGTCACCCAGGAAGCATCGTTACCCATCGCTCCACAAAAGCCACGGCCCTTGCAGAGCAAGGGGAACTACTACTTCAAGTCTCAGAGCAAGTGACATCACCCACTGAAAGGCTGTTAGCGCACACCACCGCTACCAAGCTAGCCATTTCACATCGGTTACAAAAGCATGATGCTGCCACCACAATGCTCCACCGTAGGGATGGTGCCAGGTTTCCTCCAGATGTGATGCTTGGCATACATGCCAAAGAGTTCAATCTTTATTTCATCAGACCAGAGAATATTGTTTCTCATGGTCTGAGAGTCCTTTAGGTGCCTTTTGTCAAACTCCAAGCGGCCTGTCATGTGCCTTTTATTGAGGAGTAGCTTCCGTCTGGCCACTCTAACATAAAGGCCTGATTGGTGGAGTGCTGCAGAGATTGTTGTCCTTCTGGAAGGTTCTCCCATCTCCACAGAGGAACTCTGGAGCCTTGTCAGATTGAGCATCGGATTTTTGGTCACCTGCCTGACCAAGGCCCTTCTCTCCTGATTGCTCAGTTTGGCCGGGTGGCAAGCTCTAGGAAGAGTCTTGGTGGTTCCAAACTTCTTCCATTTATGCATGATGAAGGCCACTGTTTTCTTAGGGACATTCAATGCTGGAGACATGTTTTGGTACTCTTCCCCAGATCTGTCGCTCGACACAATCCTGTCTCAGAGCTCTATGGACAATTCCTTCGAGCTCATGGCTTGGTTTTTGCTATTAAATTTACTGTCAACTGTGGGACCTTATATAGACAGGTGTGTGCCTTTCCAAAACATGTCCAATCAGTTGAATTTACCACAGGTGGACTCCAATCAAGTTGTAGAAACATCTCAAGGATGATCATTGTAAACAGGATGTCCTTGAGCTCAATTTCGAGTCTGAATACATAGGTAAATAAACCGTATCTGTTTTTAATTTGTAATACATTTGCAAACATTTCTAAAAACCTGTTTTGCTTTGTCACAATGGGGTATTGTGTGTAGATTTACGAAGATAAAAAAAATAGAATAAGACTGTAATGTAACAAAATGTTGAAAATGTGAAGGGGTCTGAATACTTTCTGRTGGCACTGTGAAAAGCTAGTCCTTACAGCATGCTATGAATCATATTAACCCCAGCTAATACATCTTATCTTCAATATCCTCTTTATCACCATCATCATCATCATCATCACACCATTATTATAATCATTACCTCCATGACGTCATCACCATCATTACCATCATCATCATCATTATCACCATCACCACCATCATTATCATCATCACCATCATCATCATCATCATCACATTACCATTATTATAATCATTACCTCCATGACGTCATCACCATCATTACCATCATCATCATCGTTATCACCATCACCACCATCATTATCATCATCACCATCATCATCATCATCATCATCACAT
>NW_019949231.1:9244-11827 GCF_002910315.2 Salvelinus sp. IW2-2015 | reverse complement strand
AGAAATGTTATTTTCCAGTATGTATAGACAGGCTCCAATTAATATGGATAGTAAAAAGTAAAACAAATTATAAAAGGTAAAAATTATTAAAAATAATGGTATAAATAATGGTAAAAGAATGGTTGAAAACGATCTTAATTCGGCATCTACCTAGCAGACTACATACACCTGTTCKAATAAATGTTCCCTCACGTCATCTTAGATGTGACCCTTTAAATACAATTCTAGGAACAAAGTAAAAGGGATATTCCACATAAATAATACTTTTCATAACATTTTTATACACAATAAATAAACCAAACTATCTTCAATAGATAGACTCTAACCCCATGTGTTGTACTATATCCCTTCCCAAACTGGGACCTGATAACTTCTCTAACCCCATGTGTTGTACTATATCCCTTCCCACTCTGGGACCACTGATAACTTCTCTAACCCCATGTGTTGTACTATATCCCTTCCCACTCTGGGACCTGATAACTTCTCTAACCCCATGTGTTGTACTATATCCCTTCCCACTCTGATAACTTCTCTAACACCATGTGTTGTACTATATCCCTTCCCACTCTGGGACCTCTGATAACTTCTCTAACCCCATGTGTTGTACTATATCCCTTCCCACTCTGGGACCACTGATAACTTCTCTCAGCTGTTGATTCTTTCATGCTCTTTCAATTGTTGAACCCATGTACATTTCATCCCACAGTGGGAGCAGTGGAAGGCTTCTCCTTTGTGTGTGTTTTTTGATGCACTTTCATGTTCCATAAACTCTTAAAACTCTTTCACAATGAGAACAGTGGAAAGGCTCTCCACCGAGTGTGTTAGCTCATGTCTTTTCAGGTGCCCTGATAAAGAAAATCTCTTACCACACTGGGAACAGTGGAAAGGTTTCTCTTCAGCGTGTGTTAACTCATGTTGTTTTAGGGCATTTGATGAAAAAAACGTTTTTTCACACTGGAGCAGTGATAAGGCTTATATACAGAGTGTGTTAGCTCATGATTTTTCAGGTTTCCTGACCGGGTGAATCTCTTTCCACACTGTGAGCAGTGGTAAGGCTTCTCTCCAGTGTGCGTTCTCTTGTGTCCTTTTAGGTCCCTAACTGGGAAAATCTCTTTCCACACTGGGAGCAGTGGAAAGGCTTCTCCCTGTATGTGTTTTCTCATGTATTTTCAGGCTTGTTAACCAGCTGAAACTCTTTCCACACTGAGAGCAGTGGTGAGGCTTTCTCCTGAGTGTATTCTCTCATGTCTTTTCAGGCTCCTAACAGCGTAAAACTCTTTCCACACTGAGAGCAGTGATGAGGCTTATCTCCTGTGTGTGTTCTTTCATGTCTTTTCAGGGCCCTTAAGTGTGTAAAACTGTTTCCACACAGGGAGCAGTGGAAAGGCTTCTCTCCTGTGTGTATTCTATTATGCAATTTCAGGCTCCATGAGTGGCTAAAACTTTTTTCACACTGGGAGCATTGGTAAGGCTTCTCCCCTATGTGCATTCTCTTATGGTCTCTAAAGTGCCCTAACCACCAAAAACTCTTTCCACAGTGGCAGTAGTGGTGTTGTCTTGCTGGTTTGGATGTCTCTGGGTCACTCTTCCCACTGTTAAAGTGAGAGTCTGGTCTCTCTCCTGTCAAAGACAAACAAAAATAGTATTGGTTAAACAGCGAGATCTGAAATGAAAAAACTATTTATTTTACCAGGTAAGTTGACTGAGAACATATTCTCATTTACAGCAACGACCTCGGGAATAGGTAAAGGGGGAGGAGAGGGGATGAATGGACATTTTGCCAGGACACCAGCATTAACATACCAACTCTTGCGATAAGTGCCATGGGACTGTCTTCCTAGGAGGTTTAATCCAGACTAGATCCCTCAATAAAAGACAGTATCTAGTTAAACAGAGCTGAATTAAAACTCCACATGATAAAACTGTTTTCCTACAAGGTTTAATCTAGACTAGTTCCCTCAATAAAATAGCGTGTCATCAAAGTAGCTGTAGTGCTTTGTAGACTAATAAAGACACTATTGAACTTGTCAGTTCTGCATTTAATAAACCTAATAGTGAACACCGTAAAACTTAGATCAACAGCCCAGGCTTTTATTTGCTTAAATCACTGAACACAACAGGCTCTTATTAGAGACAGGCTTCTATTTGAGCCTGGTTCCATTTCCTTAATGCACACAACTTTTGCTAATTGCATAGTTAATTGTTTAATTTCAGCATTTTAATGCATTTCTTCATTTTATTTATTTTGTCTTTGTCACGTTCCTGACCTTATTTTCCTTTGTTTAGCTTTGTTTAGTTGGTCAGGACGTGAGCTGGGTGGGCAGTCTATGTTTTGTGTTTCTATGTTTAGGTTCATTGGTAATTAGCCTTATATGGTTCTCAATCAGAGACGGTGTTTGACGTTTCCTCTGATTGAGAACCATTATAGGTTGGCTGTTCACACCGTTTGTTTGTGGGTGATTGTCTTCCGTGTCAGTGTATGTACCACACGGGACTGTTTCGTTTGTTTAGTCTGTTCCTGTTCGTGCGTTCTTCGTGTTCAGTAAGTTCTCATGTTCAGGTCGGTCTACGTCGTTTTGTTTA